>NC_092046.1:20824654-20842154 GCF_003086295.3 Arachis hypogaea | reverse complement strand
TCTTTTTCCTTTTTTTTCTGAAAATTTAGAGTTTAATTTTTAGAATTAATAATCTAAAAGTTAAAATAAATAAAATAACTTTTTAAAAATTAATTGATATTAACAAAAAAATTAAAATTGGCTCCCTAACATTTTACTCATATTAATATTCTGAAAGAGTCTATTTGTTTAGCAAAATGTTCCATTTTTTTATTACTTTTTTCAGACATTTTTTCATATTATTTCTTTTTCTCCTACTTTTATTTTTTAATTTTTATTTTACAATGTCTTTCTCATATTATTGTTGTTGTTTTCTTTTGTCTTTTTTATATATACTTATCAAGCTTATTAGTACGTAAGCTTTCACATTTTTTTTTAAATTACAACCTTCTTTTCCTTTTTTTTTTAATTCACAAGGTACAATTGTTTATAGGTGAATGTTATGGTGTCTATTATATTGTACTTAAGTCATTAAAAAAATAAATAAATAATATTTAATAATTTTAAATAATTTACTTTTTATTTTAAATATTTTATTTTTTTATTTTAAAAAGTAAATTAAATAATTTAGATACTACAACAAAAACACCATAGAATTCACCTTGTTTATAATAGTAAATTTTGGGTGTACTAAGTGAGTACTGTATTAATACTTTAATAGCATTATCATTTATGTCACTTATGTCATTTTTAATTATGGTTTATTTTTAATATATTACTAGCGTAAAAAGAAAAATTATACTGTAATTTCATTATTATCTAATGTGAAAAATTATATAATTTTTATCGTGTATGGTTAATTTTTATTATTAATTAAAAAAATATAATGATATATATGGAACTTGTAATATTATTCAACAAAAGCAAAAAATAAATACGTGATAAAAGTTCCCATAAACAAGCTAGGAGAACCTATTACTCTGCTCAACCTACTACTCCAACTGCCCGCTAAGCTCTTTTTTAAATAGAGTGACTTGTTCTCTTTGGTCTGTTTCACACACATAGAAATAAAGAATGGTTATGGCCTCCAACATCAGAACATTACTAAATCAAGATATAGTGGTGGTGTTGACGCATTCGACGTCATACACCCTTTCACATTTGTTATGTAACACCTTCTTTAGTATGTGTTCATGCCTAAGATCATAACGTCATAATGAATTGGATATCACATTGGACACACACGCGACTCTGTATTATAGACTAAAACTCCAAAGTGGTCCCTGAGATTGGGCGAGTTACCTATAATCATCCTTGACTTTTAAAATTTTCTAATAGTATCCCTCACATTCAGCTCTGGGACCCATAGTTGTCCTGTGACCCTTTTCGGCGCACAGTCAACAAACGGAATAATGATCTGGTACCTCCCATGCCATGTTGGAGCTAGCAACGGCTAGCTAACGTGGCAAATCTTAATTTTCTACCCAATGTGGTCCTGGTCCCATTAAAACCCTAAAAGCTAAGAATGATTATTATATGTAGTATCTCTTCTTCCCTTCTCCTTCGTCCCATAATTGTGGTCCACCATTGTGATTTAACGGAGATTCCATTGACATGTGCAAAGGTGCTTTCCACATAATAAAATCAACCTGTCAGAGCCAGATCTCAGTGAAAATTTGGGGTTGCAGGATGAAACTCGTGATGAACTTGGTGCAGAGTTCCACAAGAAGTTGGATTTGAAGGATGAGGATGAAAGGGTAGCTGAAAATGAGAAGAAAGATTCGGATTTTGTAGCTGGTAGTGGAGAATATGGTGGTGAGAAATTGGGTGGTGAAGGTGGTTGTGCCCCGAAAATAGGTGAAGCACAAGGGAGTGATGATAATGATGGTTGGGATGATGATGAGGGTTATGGCTGGAATAAGAATGTGAAAGAGAGTGAGGTTGATAAGGTAAGTGGAGATTTTGATGTTGATGGTGATGGTAATGGTGATGATGAAGTTGAAGTTGAAGGTGATGAAGAAGTGGAGAAGAAGAAAGATAGAAGCAGTGGTAGAGTTCAACAGCAATATCCACTAAGGCCTGATGCTGAAGATTGTGCTTTCTATCTTAAAACTGGAACTTGCAAATTTGGATTCAATTGCAAGTTTAATCACCCACTTAGTAGGAGGAAGAACCAGGTATTAATTATTCTTTTGTTCCTATTATCAATCTAGCACAGTGGTCTGGATTGCATGTTTGAAAATTAGAGTTGAAATTCACTTATGAATATTTATCATTTGCCCAAGATTTTTTTCTTGTATTTTAGTATTATATATTATATCAATAGAATGAGTAGATTGAGATAAAGGTCATTTATGCTTAGCTAAATAATCAATGGCTTGCCCTTCACCTCCAAACATTACTTCAGAGCATCAATGGAATCTCCGTTAAATCACAATGGTGGACCACAATTATGAGATGAAGGAGAAGGGAAGAAGAGATACTACATATAATAATCATTTTTAGCTTTTAGGATTTTAATGGGACCAGGACCACATTGAGTAGAAATTTAAGATTTGTCACGTCAGCTAGCTGTTGCTGGCTCCAGCATAGCATGGGAGGTGCCAAATCATTACTCCGTTTGCTGACTGTGTGCCGGAAAGGGTCGCAGGACAACCATGGGTCCCGGAGCTGAATGTGAGGGATACTATTAGGGAATTTTGAAAGTCAAAGACGATTATGGGTAACTCGCCTAATCTCAGGGATCACTTTGGGGTTTTAGTCCTGTATTATAAATATTTCTATGATTTGACTCAATACTTGTAGTAGCCTTTTAGTGGAGTTAGGTCTATTTCTATTTTTTTCTGATAGTGAAATCGCATAAGATAAAATAGATGCAAATGCGTTATGAGGAGTAAATAGTCAGAGTAGTCTCCAAAATATTTTTTTAATCAAATTTGTCTTTCAAAAATTTTTAGTTATTTTAGTCCTTTCGTCACTTCCGTTACTAACGACATCAAAATTTGTTGATATAACAGGTTAAGTGGCACTATAACACACACCTAGTAGTCATAATTATTGGCAGTTAACATTATAAGTTTAATTATGAAATCAGATCAAATCAATTCTAAATTGAGGAATTTCAATGTTTCAACTTCTTCCCTCAATTAAGTTTTAATTTGTTCTAATTTCATAAACTTATCTTATTAATAGTCAATTAAAACTCCTATGTGTGTTATAGTATCACTTAACATGCCATATTAACAAATTTCGGCACTGTCAACAAAGAAAATGACAAAAGAACTAATACGATTAATTTAGAATCTTTGAAGGACGAATTTGATTAAAAAAAATCTTTCAAAAACTAATTTAGAGAACGAATAATTTTTCAAGGACAAATTTGATCATTTACCAACTTTATGAGCTATGTGCATCCTCCTATTAAGATAGTAAACATAACATACTATACTCAGATGTGACATCAGATATGTAACAGATAGATAATATCAAGATCATCACATTATGTCATTTACGTATCTTAATATTTGTCATAAATATAAACATATAATTCTATGTAAATGTTGAAAGAAATGTCTAGTCCCTCTGTTTTGGATCACCCATTAAAACTGTGAATTAACCAAACATAATAAGCAAAAGGAAACACTCTACCTATATCCAAAGGGATCCAAATAAGAGATTCCAACAGTACTTCCAGGTGTTTCGCGAAAGAAAACATAGGTCCTTGTGGTAGTCGGTGTTGCTAAATATGTGCTCGCGACTGTTGGGTCAACGTACCACTCAAAGTCTTCCGGAAGATGTGTGAAGACGATAACTAGAGGAGAAAACATAGAAATGGTAGGGTGAGATAGTCTCAGTAGGAGAAAAAGGTTTGATGCAAGGGCATGTGTCTCGGTATGTTTTGATTAAATTCATTGTTGAATATCATACACTTTAATTACCAAGATTCTCTTATTTGCAAAAATTTACATACTTGTTTTAACCAAATCCTAACAAACCATATTACTACGCATGGTTTCCTTTTAGTCGAGTCTCTCTTCACTCCCGTAGTCGTAAACCCCATCAAACAACAAGAATAATCAATCCTTAATTCAGTTGCATACTGATGAGCGAGAATTTGTCGTGTCGGTCTAGATTTTCTTCTTATAGAAATAAGGACTTCGTTGTAAGCATAGTTCTAAACCAACAAACAATTCCCACATCAAAAATTTGAGTTGTCACAAGTACAAACCCCAAATGAAAATTTATCGAAGTATTTGAACTCCGGGTCGTCTCACAAGGAATTGCAATGAAATGCTCAATTATTGGCTATGAAGGAACAAAGGGGTTTGATTTTTATATTTTTTTTGCAAGAAGTTAAATGAAAAGAAAGTAAATGATAATAGCTAATAAAATAAAGGAAAGAACTCTTGGCTAGACATAGGTAATTGAGATCACCATCCTTGTCTACATACCAAATATTGATAATTATGAGGAACCAAGCTCATTAAGTTTACTTCTATACTTGAAGTATATCAAATAGGCTTGATCACATCAACCCATAAGTCCCAACCTATCTACTAATTAGATTAGTAGTGGGTTAGTATCAATGGGTATCAAATTGATCACCAAGGGTTCTCAAATCACCACTTCAATGAGACCCAATGACTCAAGGTCACTCAATTCCCTTAGCCTGGGCCAAGAGTCAAGAAACTAATCAAAGACTAGAAGAAACATTTTATCAAACACCTAGTGTGCAAGAAAAGTAAACATCATAAAATGCAAGAATTAAAGAAAATCCATAACCAACATAAACAAGAAATCAACAATAACAATCAAGATCAACATAAAAGAAACATAGAAACATAAATTTGTATTAAAGGAAAATTAAGATCCAACAAGGTTCATGAACATAAAAACAACAAAATAAAGGAAATGAACAAGAGAAACTAAGAAGATTAAGATATAATAACAAGAAATTAAGAGAGAAAGCTAAATCAAAACAAGGATTCAAAGTTTGATCTAAGAAAATTAAACCTAAACTACCCTAAATTCTAGAGAGAATGAAGAGCTTCTCTCTCTAGAATTCTAGCCTAAAACATGATGAAAACTAAACTATGACTACTTGGTTCATTCCTACCTCAATCCTTGGGTTCAATAGCATCATAAATGAGTTAGATTGAGCCCAAAATGAGCTACAAATCGCCCCCAACGAGTTGCCCAAAATGGACCCATACTGATCCATCAACGCGTGCGTGTCATGTACGCGTACGCGCTCTTATAAGCCAGGAAACTATAGAAAATTTTATATCATTTTGAAGCCCCGGATGTTAGCTTTCCAACACAACTAGAACCGCCTCATTTGGACCTCTGTAGCTCAAGTTATGGTTGATTGAGTGCGAAGAGGTCAGGCTTGACAGCTTTGCGGTTCCTTCATTTCTTCATGAGTTCTCCCACTTTACATGCTTTTTCTTCATTCCTTCAACCCAATCTTTGTCTTCTAAACCTGAAACCACTTAACAAACATATCAAGGCATCGAATAGAATTAAAGTGAATTAAATTTAGCTATTTTAAGGCCTAAAAAGCATGTTTTCTTACTTAAGCACAAATTTAGGGAGAATTGTAAAATCATGCTATTTCAATGAATAAATGTGAGAAAAGTTGATAAAATATCCCAAATTAAGCACAATATAAACCACAAAATTGGGGTTTATCACATGCCTAAGCAAGCATATTCACAAACAGCAATCATATGTTGTTGTTTTTCAGATGCAAGTTGCAACCTACCTCGGTGAGTTTGCGGGATGGTGACAGAGCGGAGGATCGCTTGTTATATGTTGTATTCTGGATTATATTGATGTAGTATCCCTCACTTTTGTATATTGTATGTTGTTACCTCAGAGGCTTTCTTTGAGAGATAGGATGTCACTGTTTTACTTCAAAACTTTGTTGTATTCTATTTGAGCTAGCCGGCCTAAACTCCGCAGGCTGTGATTAGTTCTCTTTTGTATAATATATATATTTTGATTATCTTGTATCTATGATCCTTTTCTTATCTTTACGCGTTTAGTTATCATGCGTAACACTTCGCGCTTTTATATCTCTATTTTCTACGTCTTTGAGCTTTATTCCTTCATTGGGCTTCTAGTATTATTACTTCCTTCCATATATATTATTATATGAGCTTTATAAATATCGTGACCTTTTGTTATCTTTTGCTTTACGGCATGATGTAAGGCTTAGGATAATAGGGTGTTACAGTTTTGATATGAAAAATTTTATTATTCTATTGTGTTAGTTTTAATTATTTTGATAATTGATTATTTTGTTAAAAATGTATAAAATAAAATATATAAATATACACAATAGCAAATTTGATGTCAAACTTTTAATGTCATAGAATATTTTTAGGATAATTTTTTTATATAAATAAATTAAATATTTTATTTACCAATATATGTAATTTGAGAGGTATTTATCAATTTATGTAATTTATTTATCGTATTTACTGTGCAAACGAGATAATTATGTATATAATTTGTTTAGGGTGTAAACGAGATAAGTCATGATTTTTTTGGCTTTATCTCGCTTGCAAACGAGATATATAAAATTTGGAAAAAAAATATTGTTTACAAGATACATGTAGTATTATCTCGTTTACACTGACAATGAGATACATATATAATTTTTTAATCAATTTTAAATGTAAAATGGATATAGTTTTTTAGGATTTAGCACAACAAGAAAAACGCTAAATACCGTTGGATTTAGCATCGAAGGTTAGCATCGATATAGTTTGCAATGAATTCGTCTGGCAAAAGATTTACCGTTGGAAACCAGAATCCAATGGTAATAGTTAGAGGAAAAATCAAAATAATTGGCGCCACGATTACCATCGAATTTATAGGGGAATAAATTTGACAGTAATCTTGATTAGTGAAACGTTACTTTTGATCGACTGCGAAGCTTTATTGGCGGATAAAATCTATCGGTAAATCCAATAGTAAATGTACCCTAAATTCGAACTGTGAACCCTCTTTCCCCTCATTTTGAATCTCTCTCTCTCTCTCTCTCTCTCTCTCTCTAACCCTCTCGCCTTCCACTCTCAATCTAACACTCTCCCCCTTCCCTCAACATTCCCTCCGGCAGCCTCTTTCGATGGCCCCCTCTCGTGGTCTGAACTGAACCGTCGCTTTTGCCATTGCTCGTCGTTACGCCCCTAGGTAGCACCCGTTCTCCCACTTCTTAAATTTGGTTCTGGCTTGGTATTGGATTACCATTGATGAGAATAGATTATAAATTTATTATAAATTAGAAGTTGAGACTAGATTTTAAATTGTGTTGTTTGTTGTGTTATTGTTTGTTGTATTGTTCTAAATTTTAACTAATTAGGTACTCAACTAATTAGTTAATAATATAAATCTTACAATGCCTAATATAACTTAAATTTAGAGACAAATAAATATTTACAATATTAGCTTGAATAAGGTCTAGTAATTTAAACAAACTAGAATTTAAAATTTTGATTTGAATTTATAAAAGTATGTGAAGTCATAGGTTTTAGATAATATTTAATCTCATCAATCTAAGAGTCGAGTTAGAAAGAGAACAACACCACTGTATCAGTTGTCGCGAGGCCGCATCTGAGTCATACAAGAATTGCGTTTACAGACGGGGATCCTTCTTCGCTGACAACCTTCGCACATCCACAATGAGATAATCATCTGCCTCTGCCACCAGTCGGCCCGTCGATCCCGAGGACAGCGTCGATTTGAGAGAGCAAGTACTGCTCCTCACTCGAGCCTTCACCAACAGGCTCAACAACTGCAGGAGTCTGAGGAGAGATATCAGGTGATCCTCTCACCCATGACAGACACAGATGATCTCAGGCTGGAATGGAGGCGGGAGCCTGAGCGGCTTCAGTGGACGAAGCGACAGATGGCAGTGTACCAAGATCAGATGCGCACCAGTAATAGCGGAATTGAAATTGACGCAATTGAAATTCCAATGGTCTTTTTTATAACATCTGTCCCTAGTAGTGTCAGCCCATTTGCATTTAAAAATAACAACAACAAATTGTCCATGATAGTTAAGTTCAATTATATCTTCTAACTTGCCATAATATGGAAAATTTGCTTGTCTCATATTTCTATTCGCAATACTTGCAATGCAGGGTGTGTTAGAGACTAAGAATACTCCACTATTTTGTGTCTTAAGACCAAATTATCTAGTCAAAGTTTGAAATCTATATCCATTGATGTCATAAACAGAAAATCTCCTTGCATTCATCATTGGGCCTCGTGCAAGAAACTTTATATCAGTTGACATGTCGTATGGATTATCTGGATTCACACTCTGTGAAGTAAAACAAAAAGTATCAGTCAAGATTATTTAGTTGACTAATATACAATGTATACTTTATAAAGTATGAATTTTCACTTACCAATTCTTGAAACCAATCAACAAAGTCTTTATTAACTTTCTTTTCTATCTCTGCAGGTGAGAGTCTTCTTCCTTTTGAAGTTCTCCTAATGTGGTCTCTAAAGGCATTGATATATGGTTTCACACCTTCGCGATTGAAAACCACATAACGATGAGCTTGCAACTTCTCTATTTTAGTTAAATTGAAGTTTGAATGACCTCCATGTGGAGTACCTAACTTGGGCAAGACTGAAGACATTTCATAAGGGGGGTCATAACAAAGACGACTAGTGACGATCGGAATTTTTATCGGTAAAGAATTTTCACAAATATATAATCGCGTTGTAGATATAGCTTCTAAACCAACAGAAAATCCTTTCGTACAAAAGTTTTGTTTGTCACTTAAGCAAACCCAATAAAAATAAATAACCGAAGTATTCAAACCTCGGGTCGTCTTCTCAAGGAATTGCAGGGAAGTATGATTTATTGTTTGTTATGGAAAAAGGTATATTTGGATTTTGAAAAGGTTTGAACAAGAGAAATAAATTGCAGGAATTAATAAATCAATAGCTAATAAAACTCTTGGCACGGTATGAAAATTTGGAAGTTCTATCCTAGTTATCCTTATCGATGGTGATGAGAATTGAGTTTTAATCCCACTTACTTAACCTTTACTAAAGCAAAGGAAAGTCAAGTGGACTAATTAGTTTGATCTTCAGGTCCTAGCCAATTCCAAAGAAAGGACTAGAGTTATTGGAATTCAATTCAATTAGCAAAAATAACAATTATCAATCACGATGAGTTTGATAACTCAAGAGTCTCCAATTAATCAATTAAATCCAAGAATATAAAAAGCTAAATAAGAATCATAAATCTGAAATACCTCAGTTTATATTAAATAAAGAATCAATCTAAACATAAAGAGTTCATAAACTAAATTGAGAAAATAAGTAAAGGAACATTGAACCTGGAACTCAAAAGAAATTGTAAGTTGAAATAATAAGAAATCTTAAATCCTTTAAGAGGAATCCTAATCCTAAATCCTAAGAGAGAGGGGAGAGCCTCTCTCTCTCTCTCTAAAACTACATCTAAATTATGAAAAGTGAATTATTATGAATGTATGTTATCTGATGAATGGATGTATTCCCCCATTTTATAGCCTCTAATCTGTGTGTTACAGGCCGAAAACTGGGTCAAAAATAGCCCAGAAATTGCTCCCAGCGATTTCTGGTATGTACAGGTTGTGGCAAAGTGACGCGGAAGCATCGTCCACGTGTTTGCGTGGGTTGAATTTTGCAGATGCGATGCGTGCGCACCATCCACGCATCCGCGTCGCCTAACTTCGGGGAAGCTATGACAAATTATATATCATTGTGAAGCCCCGGATGTTAGCTTTCCAACACAACTGGAACCACATCATTTGGACCTTTGTAGCTCAAGTTATGGTCGATTTAGTACCAAGAGGTCAGGCTAGACAGCTTTAGCAGTTCCTTCAGTTTCTTGTATTCCTTCCACTTTTGCATGCTTCCTTTCCATCCTCTAAGCCATTCCTACCCTATAGTCCCTGTAATCACTTAACACACATATCAAGGCATCGAATGGTAATAAGAGAGGATTAATATTAGCAAATATAAGTCCAAAGAAGCATGTTTTCAATCATAGCACAAAATCAGGAAGGAAAACGTAAACTCATGCAAATCATATGAATAAGTGTATGAAAGATTGATAAAATCCACTTAATTGAGTACAAGATAAACCATAAAATAGTGGTTTATCAACCTCCTCACACTTAAACATTAGCATGTCCTCATGCTAAGCTCAAGAGAAGCTATAAAGGAGTGAAGAGGAATGGTAAAATGTATGAAATGCAATCCTATCTATATGAATGTAACTAAATGTGAAATGCTTCTACCTACTTGGTTAAAAATAAATAAGTTCTCCAGGACAAACATAGATCAAATTCCACTAATTCAAACCATACAGTAAAAACAAGTAAACTTGTAAGAAGATAGCTCATGAAAGCAGGGAATATAGAATCAAGCATTAAACCCTTACTGGTAGTGTATATCACTCTAACTCTCAAGTGTCTAGGTTCAATCACTCTACTCTTCCCTAGTCATGCTTTTTCAACCTTGTTCTTCATCTAACCAATCAACAAATATTTAGTATATCAATGCAAACATCATGAGGTCTTTTCAGGGTTGTAATGGGGCTGAGGTAAAGGTAAGGATATATATATATATATATTAGTCTAAGATCTCACCTAACATATACATACTTTATATAATTTAAAATGCTTTACCTAGCTACTCAAATTTTTTCCACTTTTGTATTACATGCTCATGTATCAAACTTATTTTTGAATTTTGTCTCATGTGCATTGATTCTTTTTATTTTGCATTTGGGATAATATTATTTTTCTTTTTTTTTATCCCCTTATTTAATTACTTAATATTTTTTTTTCAATGCACATGGTAATTTAATTATTTTGATTTCACATGAGCATGCTTCCCAAATTTTCAAATAACTTATTCAATTTAATTTTCCTTTTTTTTTCTATCATCCCATGTTCCCATAAAATTCCCCATACTTAAATTATACACAATATCTATCTTAAGCTAACCAATGATTCAACTTGGGATTTTTATTTTATTTTTCTGCTTAAGGCTAGTAATGTGGTTATGGAATAGAAGGGGTTAAAAAGCTCAAAGTGGCTAACAAGGGTGACATAAAAGGGTAGGCTTATTTGGGATAAGTGAGTGAAAACAAGTAATGGCTTCAATCATATGCAAGCATGTAAATACACTAAATAATGGACATATAGAGTGGAACAAAGTAAAGATTACAATTATAGAGAAGAAAACACACAAGAATAAAATATTTATGGTTAACTAATGTAACCGTGTAATTAATCTCAAAATCTCACAGGTTGTGTGTTCTTTGGCTCAAAAACCATGTTCCAAATACAACTTTAAACAAATTTAACACATGAAAATTTTTAATTTTTTTTATTTAAATTAGTAAAAAATTTTTTTTCAAAAATAAGGTCCTAGAAAGAAACTTATTATTTTTCAACCAAGTAGTATTTAAATGCAAACAATCAACTACACATGCAATCTACTATGCAATGCAACAATGAACTAATGAAGAAAATAAGACATTGGTGTTGAGAAGAGAATAACTAACCCATGGAGATCGGTATCGACCTCCCCACACTTAAAGGTTGCACCGTCCTCGGTGCATGCTAAGATGTACAAGTGGACGGGCTGCTCCAACTGATGCCTTTCTCTATAGATTGTGCATATTGACTTGCTTGTCTCCCCCTATAGAAGTTCTTCATTTTTTCTTCCTCGGTGGCCATCCTGAAAGAAGAGGAAAAGGGTGAAAAGTAACCCAGAAATAAAGATAAGAAAAATAAATAAAATATGGGTTGGTAATGCCAATAGTAAAGGTCTCAATTACATGGTAGCTACAACATACAGTGAGAAAACAGTAGAAGCATACGGCATATCAATAGTGCAAGAATTGCAACAATAGGGAAGAGGGTGTGGGTAATGCAAAATAGTGTAAGTGCATATCAATGCAAAAGAAATATCAGTATTATAAAAATTAGCATTGACTTATGAATAATAATAACCAATTAGAATAAAACAAGTCATGAAGCACCAGAATAATTCAAAAAGATGTAACAGTTGAATGAGAAAATTTTAACACCAATGAAAAAATAATAATTTTAGAAAAGAAAATAAAAATATACCCAAAATTAAAATGCAATGGATGAAAGTATGCAAATAAATTAAATAAAATAGAATGGAAGTGAAGAGGAATGAGAAGTTAAAAAGATGAAGTAAGGAAGAAAGAAGAAAGAAGATAAGATAAGATAATTGGCGCTGATCAGGATAAGTTGTGCGACGCGGGCGATGCGGACGCGTGGGTGACGCGGTCGCGTGGTGTGCGATAAGTTCAGATGACGCGGATGCGTGGGTCACGCGTTTGCGTGGAGTGATTTGTGCCATTAGCGCGAGGGCAGCCTCGCGGTCGCGCAACTCTCTGTTTTAAATGCATTTTGCCAAAAATCTGGGTGACGCGGTAGCGTGGTTGACGCGATTGCGTGAATGGCCATACTTTGAAAAATGACACGGACGCATGGGGCACGCGTTCGCATGGTGGGGCTTGTGCTTCTAGCGCGGTTCCAGCCCTATTCCAGCCCAACATACTGCCATACACCCCCTTTACGTCGATTTTACAGAGCCATACATTCGCTGGGTGACACGGACGCGTGGGAAAGCTATTTTTCAAATGACACGGCCGCGTCGGTAACGCGGTCACGTGGGCATATTTATGCCTAAGGCACGCCTCCAGCCACGCTCTCGCATGACTCTCTATTCACTTTTCTTTTCTTCCTAATGCACTTGTGACGCGGACGCGTCAGCAACGCTTCCATGTCGCGTCCGCATTTTTTTATATATATGCAATATGCACATGCAAATGCAGAATGCAGGTGAATATGCAGGAATTATGAATGAACACGAATGAAAATAAAATAAAATAAAACTAAGAACAAAAAGGAAAGAATATACCATGGTGGGTTGTCTCCCACCTAGCACTTTTAGTTAAAGTCCTTAAGTTGGACATTTGGGGAGCCCTTTGTTATGGTGGCTTGTGCTTGAACTCATCCAGGAATCTCCACCAATGTTTGCAATTTCAATATCCTCCGAGGTCCTAAACTAGGCGTATAAAGCCTTCAAGCAAGTTAAAGTGAGTGACAAGGCCCCAAGAGTGTTGATTTCTAGACTGAATTACGGGGTCCCAAACCTTGCTTTTGCACCCGTCTTCTTGTTGATCATTAGTGTTCCAACCGGGTGGCAGGCAATCTGAATTCTGACTAAAGCGGCCAAACAACTTCCTAGACCCATTCAGTTGAGATTTACACCAACCTTTGCATTTAAACTTTGAGCTTTCCACCATATTGAATCTTGCATGACGACTCCTACCACTAACCATCTCCCTCTTACTCTTAAAGCCACAAAGAGCTCTGAGTTGCCCATCTGTCTCAAGAAAAGCATATTCAAGTGAGCTAATTAAGCTTAGAGATGAAAGATTTACCCACTTGAATGAAGGAATGGATGGTGATGGTTTTGGGGGAGAGGTCTCCAACAACTTTGGCAAGGTGATTTCCAGCTCCATTTCCTTGGGCTCTTCTTTGACAACTTCCACCTCTTTGCAAGCTTCTTCAATTTCAACCTCTTCCTCTTGGTAGATTTCTTCCAATTTAATATCTTCTTCATTACTTACCAAGGGCATAGGAGGTTGTGCTTCTTCTTCTTGAATCTCCATCTCAAGTCCAATGGGAGAGGATTCAATTGTAGATAAGAATTCATTAATGATTGAATCCATCTCTTGATCATCCCCTTCAAAGTCTTCAACCATGATATGCTTTGGAGGTTGTACACCCTCCTCAACATCAATTTCAAACTCCTTAGAAGGGGGCTCTATGACTTGAGTTTCCCATGGAGGTTCCGCATCTCCCAAGTCTTCAACTACTTCTTCCTCTTTAACGATAACGGCTTCCTTCAATTGTTCCAATACAAAGTCGTGCTGCTCACTGTCCACCGGAGTTTTTAGTGTCTCCTTCATGTTACGTTCTTCAGTAGATTCTCCACATGAAACTATGGGGGTTACTTGAGTGCTCAGATGTTGGAAAGCTAATTGATTTACTACCTCGGTTAAGGCAGTCGTTAATTCCAGTACATTCCTTTTCATCTTTGCTTGCCCTTGAAGAAGACCACGAAGGATGTCATCCATTGGAGATTGGGGTGGATATGAGGGTTCATTATTTTGGAGAAAGGATTCATAATAGGAAGGTGGTTCTTCTTGATAAGGATATGGAGATGGTGAATATTGAGGTGGTGGTTCTGGGTGTGGTTCATATGGTGGTTAGTGTGGTGGATACAGGTTAGGGTCATATGGTGGTGTTTGGTGATAAGGGACTTGTGAGTATGGTGGTTCAAAGTTGTGTTGAGTAGATGGTTCATAAGCATATGGCGGGGCTTGTTGGTAACTACAAGGGAGTCCACCATAGTCATCATTTTGGTATGCATCACAGAATGGTTGTTTGTTATAGTGCATTGGAGGGGGTTGTTGCCAAGAGGGTTGATCAAATCCTTGTGGCTCTGATAAAACACTATTTTATGGTTTATAATGTGTTTAATTGTGTAGTTTTATCATGATCTTTACCCACTTATTCATATGATTAGCATGCATTTATATTTTCTTCCTAAAATTATTACATGATTGAAAAATTGCTTCCTAGAGACTTTTAATTATGTATTTTAATTCTCCTTTATTCCATTCGATGTCGTGATCTGTGTGTTAAGTGTTTCAGGCTTTATAGGGCATGAATGAGTTGGAGATTGGAAAGGAAGCTTGCAAAAATAGAAGGAACACAAGAAATTAAGGAGATGACCAGCGAGAAGTGACGCGGCCGCATGGCTCCCGCGACCGCGCGGAAGAGAGGAAATCGCAGTGACGCGGCCGCATGGCTTACGCGACCGCGTGGATTGGAATAGCACAAGTGACGCGGAGGCGTGGCCGACGCGCCCGCGTGGCAAAGCAAAACGCCGAATGACGCATCCGCATGAATGACGCGATCGCGTGACGTGCGCGATCTGCATAATCTGCAGAATTCACTGGGGGTGATTTTGGGCCCTGTTTTGACCCAGTTTTCGGCCCAGAAAGGCAGACTAGAGTCAGAGAACATGCAGAAACGAAAACAATATTCATTATACACAGTTTTAGTTTTTTAGATCTAGTTTTACTTCTCCTCTAGGTTTTCTCTCTACACATTCATAGTTCTTAGGATTTTATTTCTATTGCTCTTTGCATTGGGATATTGAGAAGAGTTATTACCTCATCAAGACTTCGTCATTCTAGTTCATTTTCTTTACTTGGCTTTACTCTTTCATTTCCTTTAATTTACTCAATTTTACTAATGGATTATTTTAGGATTTATTAATACAAGAGTTACTTTTATTTTTAATTGATTCCCTTGAGTTTTATTTATCATGTCTTTCTTTAATTCCCTTTCCTATGTTATGAGTTCTACATTCACAATGAGCGAGTAGTTCCCTAACTTGATAGGGAGTTGATTGAAAGGAACCCTTGAGTTGGAATGCTCAAAAGAGAAATTATAATTGGGTTTATTGTTGGATTGCCATCTAGTCACTAATGCCAGTCCTTCCAAGTAAGCGGATTGGGACTTGTGAATAGAAACAACATTCCAACTTGTTTGACTTTCCCTTACCTAGTAAGGGATAACTGAATAGAACAACCTTCAATTATCAATTAATCTTGAGAGTACTGCAACAAGAATAGGGCTTCCAACTAATCTACTCCCAGTCAAGGCTTTTATTTAAATTACTTAATTTTCCCAATTTAATTTCCTGTTTATTCAACTCAAACTCTTTTTGAAAATATCTGATTAATAAAATAGCACACCTTTCTGCAACTCGTTGGGAGACGACCTGGGATTCATACTCCCAGTATTTTAATTTTAATTTTTGTGACAACCCCTTCTAAATTGATAAGCGGATTTCTGGTTGGTTAAGAACTATACTTGGAACGCACAACTTATATCAATTCTTAATTAGCCAATATCCGCCACGTCAATTTTTGGCGCCGTTGCCGGGGAGTTGCAATAGAGTGCTAAAGTTATTGATTGGATTTTATTTATTTGCATTTTATTTTATCTTGCTACCATGAGCTGCTTGTTTCTTTCGTTAGATGACGCGTTCACTTCCTGATCCAAACTTGCCAGTATTCGATCCTGAGATTGAAAGAACTATTTCACGAATAAGGCAAGCTCGGCGTCGGTTAGTCCTCTCTGAGGGCAGATCTAAAACGTCACTTGAGAAGGAAACCAACCTCCGTTCTACTGATTTGGTTGATTTACGTGCAGGTAACATGGCAGCAGCTAGGAGAGTTACTATCCAGGAGGCTGGAGCCCCTGATTTTACAATACAACCGTTTCAAGCGCATCACCCAGTGGTGGCTACAGACTTTGAAATAAAGACCGCACTGCTCAATTTGATGCCCAAGTTTCATGGCTTACCTGCTCAAGAGCCTATCAAGCACCTGAGAGATTTTCAAGTAGCCTATTCTACTGTCAGGCGTGATGGTGCAGATGAAACTTCAATTTTGTTGAAAGCTTTCCTGTTTTCTCTTGAGGGAAAAGCAAGAGAGTGGTATTACACTCAACCCGCAGCAACTCTATCCAACTGGGATACACTGAGAAGAGAATTCTTGGAAAAATTCTTTCCAGCTGAAGTTACTGATAAACTGAGGAAAGACATTTCCATGATTGTTCAGGATGAATCTGAGACTCTCTATGAATATTGGGAGCGCTTCAATAATCTTCTAGAAGCATGCCCCCACCATATGATTGACAAGATAGTGTTACTCGGTTACGTCACACAGGGCATGAGGCCCCAAGATAAGACCACATTGGAAAGTGCTAGCAATGGGTCTATGAAAAAGTATGAGACCACTGATGAGGCATGGCAATTGATCAGCGACTTAGCTGAATCTACTCGGAATCACAGACAGAAACAAGGCCGTTCAAAAGCTGTTGCAGAAGTATCCTCTAGCAGAGAGACTGCTGCTCTAACTCAGAGTATCTGTGAAATGACCAACTTGCTGAAGCAGATGCAATTGAATCAACAAGTTCAGCAAGCTCAACCTTCTCCACCACAGCAAAGCCAACATTTAGTCCCATAGAGAGTTTGTGGAATCTGTGCTGATTATAGCCACTATACTGATGAATGTCCGTAGCTCCAGCAGGAAGACAACACCGTGGCAGCCACTCATAACTTCTATGACCGCCCCAACCAAGGGTACAATCAAGGTGGCAATTACAACCATGAATGGCAGGACGATTCTAACCAGAATTGGAGGGACAACAACAACAACAGAGGAGGCAGAGACAATCAGGGAAATCAGAGGTGGAGTAATAACAACAACAGGCAGCAGAACCAGAACCAGCCTTACAGAGCACCTCACCTGAGACAATCCCAAGGACCACAGAATACCCAACAGCAGACCTCTCAAATTACTTATCTTTCCTCATCTCCTAATAATGATTTACTACAATCCATTAATCGGAGACAACAGACCATGGAAAATAAT
>NC_092046.1:20655532-20823654 GCF_003086295.3 Arachis hypogaea | reverse complement strand
TGCTGCTCTAACTCAGAGTATCTGTGAAATGACCAACTTGCTGAAGCAGATGCAATTGAATCAACAAGTTCAGCAAGCTCAACCTTCTCCACCACAGCAAAGCAACATTAGTCCCATAGAGAGTTTGTGGAATCTGTGCTGATTATAGCCACTATACTGATGAATGTCCGTAGCTCCAGCAGGAAGACAACACCGTGGCAGCCACTCATAATTCTATGACCGCCCCAACCAAGGGTACAATCAAGTGGCAATTACAACCATGGAATGGCAGGACATTCTAACCAGAATTGGAGGGACAACAACAACAACAGAGAGGCAGAGACAATCAGGGAAATCAGAGGTGGAATAACAACAACAGGCAGCAGAACCAGAACCAGCCTTACAGAGCACCTCACCTGAGACAATCCCAAGGACCACAGAATACCCAACAGCAGACCTCTCAAATTACTTATCTTCTCATCTCTAATAATGATTTACTACAATCATTATCGGAGACAACAGACCATGGAAAATAAATTAATGCCACTCTAAATGGTATGAACGCTACTTTGCAAGTTCTTGTCTCACAGATTGGATCAATGAATAACTCCAATAACCAGCCTTTGAGCTCCAGTGGAATTCCTCTCAACCATTACCCAATCCAAGGGTGGCATTAATGCCATCACCCTAAGGTCCGAAACCACACTGCAGGAGAGGAATCAGGAGGAGCCAAGCCCACCAGAACATGCCTCAGCTAGTGGAAATAAAGATGTTGAAGAGGAGGAGGACATACATGACATAGCTGAAAAAGAAGAAGTTCAACCACAGGAGGAAGCACACAGGCGCAGATACTGCAGAAGACACCACTCCATTCCATTTCCACAACTTGCAAGGAAGCCCAGGAAGCAGCTGGAACCTGATCCAAAATGGTAGAGATATTCAAAAAGGTTGAGGTAACTGTTCCTCTTTTTGATGTTATTCAACAGGTACCTAATATGCAAAGTTTCTAAAAGATCTATGTTACATAAAGACAAAATTAATGAATTAGAAACTATTCCTTTAGGTAGTTCCATATCTGCTTTAATGGGTGGTTTACCTGAAAAATGTAGTGACCCAGGTCCTTGTATGGTTAATTGTACTATTAGTGGTGTGATAATTTCTGACTGCATGTGTGATTTAGGAGCATGTGTGAGTATAATGCCTTTGTCTATATATGATATTTTGAGGCTCCCTCCTTTAAAAAGGTCGGCAGCTCATTTTGTGTTAGCAGATAAAAGCATTATTACAGTGGTTAGAGTTGCTGAAGATGTATTAGTGGGCATTAAGGGGCTCACATTCCCCACTGATTTTTATATCCTGGAGATGCCCCAAAATGACTCAAAGAAGCCATCATCAATCCTACTTGGAAGACCATTCCTAAAGACATCAAGGTTCAAATTGGATGCTTTTTCAGGAACATACTCTTTTGAAATAGATGGTCGAGTAGTAATCTTCAATCTGAATGGAGTTATGAAGCATCCTCCGGAGGATCATTCTATCCTCTAGTGTGACATTATAGATGAAACCGTGGCTGAAGTTCACCAGGAGGAATTTGAAGAGAAGTACATAGGACAAGGTCCAAGTGTGGGGACATTCTCAGAGGATAATGACAGTGCTTTACCATTGTTACCAGCTCCAGACAACCCAGAGCCTGACCATGATCAGAAGTTAGACTTGAAACTCCTTCCTCCACACCTCAAATATGCTTACCTTGAGGACAAGCAAAAGTGTCCAGTTATCATTGCAAGGGAACTCACTTCTCAACAAGAAGAGCAGTTACTTAGTGTGCTGAGGAGGCACAAGAAGGCAATTGGGAGGAGTTTGGCAGATATAGTAGGCATCAACCCTCAAGTATGTGAGCACAGAATATTTTTAGAAGAGGGAGCAAGGCCCATTCATCAACCCCAGAGAAGACTGAACCCCACTATCTTAGAAGTTGTCAAGAAGGAAGTGACCAGACTACTGGAGGCAGATATCATCTATCCCATCTCAGACAATGAATGGGTGAGCCCAGTACAAGTGGTGCCCAAGAAGTCTGGAGTCACTACAGTGAAGAATGAGCATGGAGAGCTCATAGCAACCAGAGTACAGAACGCTTGGAGGGTCTGCATTGATTACAGACGCCTCAACCAAGCCACTCGTAAGGATCACTATCCTCTTCCATTCATTGATCAAATGCTGGATCGCCTGTCAGGTAAATCACATTATTGTTTTTTAGATGGTTACACAGGTTATTTCCGGATTCATATAGCTCCTAAGGATCAGGAAAAGACCACTTTTACATGTCCTTTTGGGACTTATGCTTACAAGAGAATGCCCTTTGGCTTGTGCAATGCACCAGCTACTTTCCAAAGGTGCATGATGAGTCTTTTTTCTGATCTTATTGAGGACTGTATGGAAGTTTTTATGGATGATTTTAGTGTTTATGGCGACTCCTTTAGCCTTTGCTTAGATGGATTATCTAGAGTATTAGATAGATATGTCAGTACAAACCTTGTATTAAATTTTGAAAAATGTCACTTTATGGTTAAACAAGGGATTGTACTAGGACATGTTGTGTCTAATACTGGCATTTCTGTAGATCCAGCAAAGGTGGATGCTATTTCTAGTTTACCTTACCCCTCTTCTATGAGGAAAGTCCGTTCGTTCCTTGGCCATGCAGGTTTTTACAGGAGATTCATTAAGGACTTCAGTAAGGTAGCACTTCCCTTATCCAGACTACTGTAGAAGGATATTGAGTTCGAGTTCAGTGAGGATTGCAAACAAGCGTTTGATAAGCTGAAGACCGTTCTGACTCAAGCTCCAATTGTGAGAGGACCAGACTGGAGCCAACCATTTGAAATAATGTGCGACACCTCCAACCATGCAGTAGGAGCAGCATTAGCTCAACGTGAAGGTAAGGATCCTTTTGTTATTGCTTATGCATCTAAAACTCTAGATGCCGCACAGTCCAATTACACTACTACTGAGAAAGAGCTTCTTGCTATTGTTTTTGCTCTGGATAAATTTCGAGCCTATTTACTTGGTACGAAGGTAGTAGTGTACTCAGTCCATGCAGCTCTCAAGTATCTATTAGCTAAAAAGGAGTCCAAACCAAGGCTTATACGTTAGATACTGCTATTACAAGAATTTGATTTAAAAATTAAGGATAGGAGTAGTAACCAGAATTTAGTGGCAGACCATTTGAGTCACCTCGAACACATTACAGCTGACCCCACTCCTATAGCTGATAGTTTCCCATTTGATAACCTGCAAGCAGTATCTGAGGTAGTCCCTTGGTATGCACCTGTAGCTAATTATCTAGTTAGCCGCACCTTTCCTCCAAACTTTTCTAAGCATCAAAGAGACAAGCTGAAAAGCGAGTCTAAATATTATATATGGGATGACCCATATTTATGAAGATGTGGTGCTGACTAGGTAATTAGACGGTGTGTCCCTCAATCAGAATTCCAGTCCATCTTAGAGGCTTGTCACTCATCTTAGAGTGGAGGACATTTTGGCCCTCAAAGAACAGCTAGAAAAATCTTAGACTGTGGATTCTGGTGGCCTACTCTTTTTAGAGACGTTGCTGAATTTTGTAGATCTTGTTTTCCATGCCAAAAATTTGGTAATATATCTAAGAGAGATGAAATGCCTCAACAAATTATGCTTTTCTATGAAATTTTTTATGTTTAGGGCATTGACTTCATGGGTCCATTTTCAAATTCTAATGGTTATTTTTATATATTATTAGCTGTGGATTACGTTTCCAAATGGGTGGAAGTAATTCCTACCTGCACTGATGATGCTAACACTATTGTTTTCTTTGTGAGAAACCACATTATTTGTCGCTTTGGATCACCACGAGCAATCGTGAGCGATCAAGGCACCCATTTTTGTAACAGGAGACTAACAGGATTAATGAAGAAGCATGGAATAATTCATAAGGTTGCAACAGCATACCATCCTCAGACTAATGGGCAAGCCGATGTGTCAAACAGAGAGATAAAGCGTATCTTGCAGAAGATAGTCAAACCTCATAGAAGAGACTGGAGCACCAGGCTACAAGATGCACTCTGGGCATACAGAACCGCATACAAGACACCCATTGGGATGAGTCCTTTCCGCTTAGTCTATGGAAAAGCTTGTCATCTCCCTGTTGAAGTAGAGTACAAAGCCTTTTGGGCAGTAAAGGAGTGCAACATGGGAATTGAGAAAGCCGGAGCTGAAAGAAAATTGCAACTGCAAGAACTGGAAAGCCTTCGCCTAGAAGCTTATGAGAACTCAAGACTATACAAGGAGAAGATGAAGGCTGTACATGATCAGCACATTAAGAGAAAAGAGTTCCAACATGGAGACTTAGTCCTCCTTTACAAATCTCGACTGAGGCTCATGCCAGGAAAGTTGAGATCAAGATGGGAAGGTCCATACAGAGTAGAGAAGGCCGAACCATACGGAGTTTATCACCTAAGCCATCCTTGAAGCTCTGAACTTATCAAAGTTAATGGACATCGTTTAAAGCTATACCATGGAGAGAGGATGCAGAAAAACAAGGAGCTCGAGATCTTCCTCATGGAAGATCCTCACATAGCCGAAGATTGAGCTAATGGAGCGTCCAACTTACGGACGTTAAAGCAAAGTGTTAGGTGGGAGACAACCCACCATGGTATGATCGTTCTTTTCTTTATTCTTAGTTTTTTTATTTAATAACTCTTCTCTTTATTAGTACATTTCGTGCATCTGCATTTACATACTTTTATTTTTAATTAAAAAAAAAATTTAACGCGACGCGACCGCATCATTGACGCGTCCGCGTCGCAGGAGATGGGAGAAAATAAAAAACAAACAGAGAGTCACGCAGGAGCGTGGCTGGAGGCGTGCCAATGGCACAAATTGTCCCACGCAACCGCGTTGCCGACGCGTCCGTGTCACATGGGAACATTGGCCTCCCACGCGACCGCGTCACCCACGCGGCCGCGTGCCCTGGAATTCGACGTCAATAGGGTGCACGACCGAAAGTGGTGCAAGAGTGGTGCTGGATTGGTGCTAAACGCACAATCCTTCCCACGCGGCCGCGTGACCGACGCGACCGCGTCATATCCTTTTCACGACCACTCACACGATCGCATGCCCCACGCGATCACGTCACCCAAGATTTGGTAACAATATAATTTCGAACAGAGAGTTGTGCGAGCGCGAGGCTGTCCTCGCGCCAGTGGCATAAAACGGGTCACGCGACCGCGTGACCAACGCGACCACGTCAATTATCATAAGCGCAATTTGCGCGACCGCGTGCCCCACGCGGCCGCGTCGCTTGCGCTGCACAGCTCCCCTGATTTGCCAATTATCTTATCTTTCTTTTACCCAAATCCTATTTTCTCTTTTCCCTCCTTATTTCTTCCTTCTTCCTTCTTCCTTCTTTCTCACTTTTTACACTCTCACTCTCTCTCTCACCCCCATTAACAAGGTTTTCTTTTCTTCTCCTCTCCTTACTTTTCTATTTTTCTTCTTATTTTTATATGTTATCTTCTTTTCTTTTCCTTTTACTTTCATTATTCATATTTTCTTTTTCTTTCTTTTTCCTTTTTACTTGGTGTTAGAAATTTATTTGAGTCATTATTTCTCATTATATGCTTGTGGATTGTTATAAATTTGTTTGGCAATTATATATTACTTTTTAAAGGGTTGCTTGCATGTTCAATTTAATACTTTCCATACATTATTCCACCATGCATGCTATGTGTTTGTGAAAAATCCAACATGGCATTATGCACTTTTCTACGTTATTCTATTCTACTATTAAATGCCCGTTTTTCACAAAACCCCTTTTTATATTTTATTCATTGAAAATAATTGTCAATACAAACGTGATGGTTTGTTACAAGTGATGCTTGATCTATGCTACTCATGCCTTTGCCAGCATGCCAATAAACACCTTGCATTCACTTGCCAGCATATGCACTAACTATTTTCCATTGATGACTTTTCACATGTAGTCATGACCATGTGTTAACATCATTTACCTTTTACTGTGCATTCATAACCACCCTTTTCCGTTCTCTTCCTTGCTCTATCTCTTTAAATTTAATTTACTTTCTCTTTCCTTTTTCAGAATGGCTACCAAGAAGGGCAAAGAGAAAGCTACTCCCAAATCAACAGCAAGGAGAGGAACAAAGAGAGCACTAGTGGCAGAACCCTCTTCAACTGTGGTAAAGCCCTCAACAAAGAGACTTAAGAGGATTATAAAGGTTGATGATAAAGAAAAGGCCTTCCCAGCAAAGGACACTGCGCGATTTCCCAATCGCTACTGTGAGCAGATGTTCTCCATCCTAGCAGAAAGGAGCTACAACAACGAATACCTTCTTCTCCTCCCAAACCATATTGCTACCTTTGTTGAGCTGCAAATTGCACAAAGACAATGAGGTTTTCTACTGAGACAGCCGAGGCAGGTCAATCTTTCTTGGGTAGTCGAGTTCTACTCCAACTTCCACCTTTCAACCCTACAGTCTGTCTTTGTCCGTCAGAAGCAAGTCCCCATTACAGAAGAGGCCATTCAAAAAGCTCTAGGTCTTCCCCCTATTCCAGAAGGTTTGGACACCTTTCAAGAAGCCGCACTCAAGCGCCAGATGTACCAATTTGACTGGGACGCCGTTCTCAGAGTTATCGCACTACCTGGCAGCCGATGGATCTACGGATACCATGGTACCGCCCTAAGGGAATCTCGGCTTCAGCACTTACTTTGAAGGCTCGCGTATGGGCACAGATCATGTCCCATTACGTCTTTCCGAGCACTCACGAGTCCTCCTTCACTGCGGACATGGCCGTTCTACTATGGTGCATCCTTACTGCCAACCTCTGAACCTACCAAGACACATCCGGAATGCCATGGGACACGTACAAATCACGGGCAACTTACCTTTCCCCGCCTTGGTCGCAGATCTTATCTCAGCAGCCGGAGTCTCCTTCAGAGCTGGGGACACCAAAGTCATACTTCCACGGGATGATCAATATGTCCCTAATGGGAAATATATCAGACCCTCAGCAGCCACTACAAGTCAGCCCACTGAATCGGCTCAGGACATTCCTCCTTCCGTACCACAAGCACCTACAACAAACCAACTGCTCCATCAGATACTCGAAAGGTTGGATCGGCAGGAACACAAAGCTAAGATGAGAGAGCACCGTAACAAGCGCCGATTCACATACCTCAAGGAGCTGATCATGGAAAAATTCAAGGACTCAGACACTCTGCACTCCACTTCCTTTACCAGCACAGGGAGCCATGATGGTCCCGACTGTGGAGATACTGCTACCAGCCCACCCCTGTTCCTAACAGATGGCACCGAGGACGGTGCAAAGCCTTAAGTGTGGGGAGGTCGGTCAGTACCTGACTTCCGGAGGTAATTTCTCTTCCCTAAACACCAATAAATTAGGATATTTAGTTAGTTTTTCTTTTATAGAATAGGATAAATTGCATAGTAATAGATTAGTTGCATGCATGTTCTACTTGATTGAAAAGACAATAAGTTTTTTCTAAGACTCTATTTTTGGAACAAAATTTCACTAATTTTAATTAAAATTTTTATGTTAAATTTGCTTGAAGTTGTATTTGGAACATGATTTTTGAGCTAAAGAACACACAACATGTGAGATTTGAGTCTTTATGCATGGTTACATTATTTAACCATAATTATTTTATTCTTGTGTGTTTACTTCTCTATGATTGTAATCTATATTTTGTTTCATCCTATATGTCCAATGTTTATTATATTTATATGTTTGCATATGATTGAGGCCATTATTTGTTTAGCTCACTTATCCAAATTAAGCCTACCCTTTCAATTATCTTTGTTAGCCACTTTGAGCCTTTGAACCCATTTGTTCTATATTTTACCACATTACTAGCCTTAAGCGGAAGAACAATTATATATCCCAAATTGAATCTTTGGTTAGCTTAAGATATAATTGTGTGTGTTAATTAAGTATGGGAAATTGTGGGAACAAAAGATAATAAGGGAATGTGTCATGATAATATAATGGAAATTTGGAGACCTACTCATGTGAAACTATAAGAATTAAAAATCTATGTGCATTGATAAGCTATGTTTATTTTTATGCTTATGAAAAAAAAACCAAAAATATTCAATAAATAAATAAGGGGACAAAATTACCCCAATGCTAAGTTAAGAATTCAAGGATCAATGCATGTATGATAAAATTAAAATAAAAAGTTGATACATGAGTATGGAATGTGAAAGGAAATTCTGGGTAGCTAGGTATGAATTCTAAAAGTTATATAGAATATATATATATATATATATATATAGGTTATGTTAAAGCTTGGGTTGATTGAAGATTCAGTTTATAAGCTTACTTAGCCGTATGTGTATCCTTACCAATACCTTGGCCCCATTACAACCTTGAAAAGATCTCATGATGTTTGCATTGGTATATTAAATGTTGTTGATTGGTTAGGAGAAGAACAAAAATTAGAGAGCATGATTAGAGAAGGATAGAGTGATTGCCCTATATACTAGAGAGATTAGAGTATACATACATCATCAGTGAGGGTTCAATGCTTAAAATTCTATGTCCCCTGCTTTCATGAGCTACCTTCTTGCATTTTTATCTGTTATTACTATATAAAAAAATTGAATTAGTGGAATTTGATTTATATTTTGAAGAGCTTATTTGCTATTGATCAAGTGGACAAGAATCATATAGTTGCATTCATATATATAGGTTGCATTGCATTGCATGAGTTTTACATGTTCCGACTCATTTGTTTTATCTCCTTCAACTAAGCATGAGGACATGCTAATGTTTAAGTGTGGGGAGGTTGATAAACCACTATTTTATGGTTTATAATGTGTTTAATTGTGTGGTTTTATCATGATCTTTACCCACTTATTCATATGATTAGCATGCATTTATATTTCCTTCCTAAAATTATTACATGATTGAAAACTTGCTTCCTAGAGACTTTTAATTATGTATTTTAATTCTCCTTTATTCCATTCGATGCCGTGATCTGTGTGTTAAGTGTTTCAGCTTTATAGGGCATGAATGAGTTGGAGATTGGAAAGGAAGCTTGCAAAAATGGAAGGAACACAAAAAATTAAGGAGATGACCAGCGAGAAGTGACGCGGCCGCATGGCTCACGCGACCGCGCGGAAGAGAGAAAATCGCAGTGACGCGGCCGCATGGCTTACGCGTCAGCGCGGATTGGAATAGCACAAGTGACGCGGAGGCGTGGACGACGCGCCCACGTGGCAAAGCAAAACGCCGAATGACGCGTCCGCATGAATGACGTGATCGCGTGACGTGCGTGATCTACATAATCTGCAGAATTCGCTGGGGGCAATTTTGGGCCCTGTTTTGACCCAGTTTTCGGCCCAGAAAGGCAGACTAGAGTCAGAGAACATGCAGAAACGAAAACAACATTCATTCTACACAGTTTTAGGTTTTTTAGATCTAGTTTTACTTCTCCTCTAGGTTTTCTCTCTACACATTCATAGTTCTTAGGATTTTATTTCTATTGCTCTTTGCATTGGGATATTGAGAAGAGTTATTACCTCATCAAGACTTCATCATTCTAGTTCATTTTCTTTACTTGGCTTTACTCTTCCATGTCCTTTAATTTACTCAATTTTACTAATGGATTATTTTAGGATTTATTAATACAAGAGTTACTTTTATTTTTAATTGATTCCCTTGAATTTTATTTATCATGTCTTTCTTTAATTCCCTTTCCTATGTTATGAGTTCTACATTCACAATGAGCGAGTAGTTCCCTAACTTGATGGGGAGTTGATTGAAAGGAACCCTTGAGTTGGAATGCTCAAAAGAGAAATTATAATTGGGTTTATTGTTGGATTGCCATCTAGTCACTAACGCCAGTCCTTCCAAGTAAGCGGATTGGGACTTGTGAATAGAAACAGCATTCCAACTTGTTTGACTTTTCCTTACCTAGTAAGGGATAACTGAATAGAACAACCTTCAATTATCAATTAATCTTGAGAGTACTGCAACAAGAATAGGGCTTCCAACTAATCTACTCCCAGTCAAGGCTTTTATTTAAATTACTTAATTTCCCCAATTTAATTTCATGTTTATTCAACTCAAACTCTTTTTGAAAATATCTGATTAATAAAATAGCACACCTTTCTGCAACTCGTTGGGAGACGACCTGGGATTCATACTCCCAGTATTTTAATTTTAATTTTTGTGACAACCCCTTCTAAATTGATAAGCGGATTTATGGTTGGTTAAGAACTATACTTGCAACGCACAACTTATATCAATTCTTAATTAGCCAATATCCGCCACGTCAGGCTCCTCCCATCTTTGATTCTTCCAACCTTGATGCCTATTTTCATTATAGTTTCCATTCCTTACAACAACATTGGAACCAAACTTAAAGCGATGGGGTGAGAACTCATAATAGCAAATAAAAAATAAAAACAAAAATAAAAATAAATTTAAATTAAAAGGTTATTGAAAATTAAATTTTGAATTTTGAATTTTAAATTTTGAATTTTGAATTTTGAATTTTAAATTTTGAATTTTGAATTTTGAATTTTGAATTTTGAGAAAGTCAACAATATAAGATAAAGATTTGAAAAAGATTTAAATTTTGAAAAAAAAAATTTAAATTTAAATATTGAAATTTGAAATTTGATATTTAAATATTGAAATTTGTAATTTGATTTTGAAATAAGATAAGATAAGATTTTGAAAAAGATATGACTTTTGAAAAAGATTTGAATTTTGAAATTTAAAACTAAGATAAGATAAGATAAAAATTTTAAAATAAAAATCTGAAATTTTTTTTATGTAAATTTCGAAAATTCAATTAAAATAAAGAGAAAATATATTTTGAATTAAATGCGGAAAGAGAAAAACAATAAAATGACACCAAACTTAAAATTTTTAGATCAAAACGAAGAAAACATCTAAGAACAACTTGAAGGTCAAGATGAACACGAAGAACAAATTTTTGAAAAATTTTTAATAACTAAATAAAAACTAATAACCTCTTAATTTACGAAAAAGAAAAAATAAAAACAAAAATAAAAACAAATAAACAAGCAAAAAGTAAATATTTACAATAACCAATAATAAGGCACACGTTTGCAATTCCCCGGCAACGGTGCCATTTTGACGATTGGAATTTCTATCGGTAAAGAATTTTCACAAATATATAATCACATTGTAGATATAGCTTCTAAACCAACAGAAAATCCTTTCGTACAAAAGTTTTGCTTGTCACTTAAGCAAACCCAATAAAAATAAATAATCGAAGTATTCAAACCTCAGGTCGTCTTCTCAAGAAATTGCAGGGAAGTATGATTTATTATTGGTTATGGAAAAAGGTATATTTGGGTTTTGAAAAGGTTTGAACAAGAGAAATAAATTGCAGGAATTAATAAATCAATAGCTAATAAAACTCTTAGCACGGTATGAAAATTTGGAAGTCCTATCCTAGTTATCCTTATCGATGGTTATGAGAATTGAGTTTTAATCCCACTTAGTTAACCTTTACTAAAGCAAAGGAAAGTCAAGTGGACTAATTAGTTTGATCTTTAGGTCCTAGCCAATTCCAAAGAAAGGACTAGAGTTATTGGAATTCAATTCAATTAGCAAAAATAACAATTATCAATCACGATGAGTTTGATAACTCAAGAGTCTCTAATTAATCAATTAAAGCCAAGAATATAAAAAGTTAAATAAGAATCATAAATCTAAAATACCTCAGTTTATATTAAATAAAGAATCAATCTAAACATAAAGAGTTCATAAACTAAATTGAGAAAATAAGTAAAAGGAACATTGAACCTGGAACTCAAAAAAAATTGTAAGTTGAAATAATAAGAAATCCTAAATTCTTTAAGAGGAATCCTAATCCTAAATCCTAAGAGAGAGGGGAGAGCCTCTCTCTCTCTAAAACTACATCTAAATTATGAAAAGTGAATTATTATGAATGTATGTTGTCTGATGAATAAATGCATTTCCCCACTTTATAGCCTCTAATCTGTGTGTTCCGGGACGAAAACTGGGTCAAAAACAGCCCAAAAATCGCTCCCAGTGATTTATGGTACGTACAGGTTGCGGCAAAGTGACGCGGAAGCGTCGTCCACGCGTTTGCATGGGTTGAATTTCGCAGATGCAACGCGTGCGCGTCATCCACGCGTCCGCGTCACCTAACTTCGGGGCAGCTATGGCAAATTATATATCGTTGCGAAGCCATGGATATTAGATTTCCAACGCAACTAGAACCGCATCATTTGGATCTCTGTAGCTCAAGTTATGGTCGATTTAGTACCAAGAGGTCAGGCTGAACAGCTTTAGCAGTTCCTTCTGTTTCTTGTATTCCTTCCACTTTTGCATGCTTCCTTTCCATCCTCTAAGCCATTCCTGCCCTATAGTCCCTGTAATCACTTAACACACATATCAAGGCGTCGAATGGTAATAAGAGAGGATTAATATTAGCAAATATAAGTCCAAAGAAGCATGTTTTCAATCATAGCACAAAATCAGGAAGGAAAACATAAACTCATGCAAATCATATGAATACGTGTATGAAAGATTGATAAAATCTACTCAATTGAGTACAAGATGAACCATAAAATAGTAGTTTATCAACTAGGCCTGTTAAATCTAGTCTCCATGTCATCAATATACCGAGAACAAAAAGTAAGAGACTCTTCATCTAAATAACCCTCAGCAATAGAACCTTTTAGATGTGCTTTATTTCGTACAAAGGACTTCAAGTGTCCCAATTCCCTACATGGATGAATTGTCAGTGTACTACAATTTCATCAAATGAATTTTTATTTTAAAAAGGGAAAGCATTATTGTACCTTTCAATGGGATACATGTATCGATAATGGACTGGCCCCCCAAGTTTTGCTTCCTCAATAAGATGGACTGTTAGATGCACCATAACGGTGAAGAATGATGGAGGAAATAACATTTCCAAATGGAAAAGAGTAATCACAATGCGATCTTGGAGCTTATCAAGTTTTGTACGACCTAGACTCTTACCACAAAGAATTCTAAAAAATGAGCAGAACTCTATCAAAACTGAGGTAACTTGGTTTGGTAGCACATTACGGATTACTAGTGGAAGCAACTGCTCAATCAAAATATGACAGTCATGACTTTTAAGTCTAATGATTTTTTGTTGTAACCATCGGGCACCCTAACATTCTTCAAAGTTGCAAGAAAGACCTTTTTAGCATCTCGTGTTAGTGAATACAAAGCAAGGTGATATTTTCCATTATCATCTGGCCAAAGATAATGCCTTATCCCCATGTCTTGTAGATCTTTTCGGGCATTGAGATTATCTTTTGCTTTAGATTTCTCATTGAGTAATGTATACAAAATATTATCGCATACATTTTTCTCAATGTGCATAAAGTCAAGGTTATGAGGCAACAAGTTGGTTTTCTAATATGGAAGTTCAAAAAAAGATGTTTCTCTTTCTCCACTGCATAGTTGCTTGCCTACCCCTTTTTTCTTTCTTGTTCAACTTTTCTTTCTTCCCGAATGTATCATCAAGATTTTCTACATGTGCCAGAATTTCGGATCTTGATAATTTAGCCAGGGGATCACGTTCTTCTGTGTGTCCATCAAAACGAACTCTACTTAACCTGAATCGATGTTGTCTACCAAGAAAACATTGATGACCTATATAACACCATTTTTTGCTATGATTAAGATAACAAGGTTTTGCATCAAAATTACAAGTTGGGCAAGCCAAACCAGTATATGTGTTCCATCTGGAGAGCATGCTTAGGCCAAGAAAATCACTAACTATCCATATAAGAGCTGCATGAATCTTAAAAATTTTATGTTCTGATGCATCATAAATTTCCATACCCTTATCCCATAATTCTTTGAACTCTCTGACAAGTGGTTTAAGATATATGTCTATATTATTTCCGGGACTATGCTTGCCAAGTATAACCATTGATAGAATAAAGGAAGTATGTTTCATACACATCCAAGGAGGAAGATTCTATGGAATCAGAAACACATGCCAAATGCTATGAGCAGAACTCATTGATCTATAAGGATTGAAACCATCACTAGCAAGTCCTAAGCGAACATTTCTAGGTTGCAATCCAAACTCTCTGTGTGTCAAATCAAAAGTCTTCCATGCCTCACCATCCCCTGGATGCACCATTTTGTCATTTTCTCCCTTCGCTGTTGCATTCCATAAGATATGCTCTGCAGTTTTACGACACAAGAACAATCTTTGCAACCTTGGTTTCAACGGAAAGTATCTCAAAACCTTGGCAGCTTGGTTTTTCTTTTTCTTCTTCTTAGAATTCCACCTAGAAGCACCACAATGACTGCATGTTTGTTGGATGTTGTTTGGGTCTTCATCCTCGAACAACATACAATCATTGGGGCAAGCATCTATCTTAACATAGTCAAGACTTAGTTTTCAAATTAGTTTCTTTTCCTGATCAAAATTCGTAGGCAAATTCACACAACTAAAAGCATCCCTCACCAACTCAAGTATCATGGTAATGGCCTTGTCACTTAGTCCACACAAGACTTTAATATGATACAATTTGACTATGAATTCTAGCTTTGTGAAGTCGCTTCCTTCTTGTAGCTTTTGATTGCCTTCCTTGAGAAACTCATCAAAGTCTCTACGATTTTCTCTTGGCTCATCGTTTACAAAATCTTCCGTTCCTGAATCCTCACCGCTCTCTTGATCCATATGTATCCCGAAAGCATCATTTATCATGTTATATAGGGGATGTTCAGTTGCCAATGTCTCGCGCATGACATGTGCACTTGTTGAGAATTTGGTTACTTCTTTCTCGTCATGAAAGTTCCATACAACATAATTCTTAGGGAATAGTTTGTAAAGTAAATGATCTCTAACATCTTTTCGAGCATGCCATTTGCAAAACCCACAACTTGGACATGAACATATTATCTTACTATTCTCAATTGCTCCATGTTGAAATTCAAAATCCAAGAAGTTTTCTAGACTGACTATGTATTCATCTGAGTTTCGTGGCTTAGCAATCCAAGATTTATCCATTGTTTCTAGTTAAACTTCAAGTATGAAAAAATAATTACTAGACATGTATACTACTAAAAAATATATCTGGAACTTCTAACATAATAAACTACAAAGCTATAATAGACTTCTAACATATTTAAAACAAAACAGGATATAATTATTATCTTACCTCAACAAGCACTTGTTGAAAAGCAATAGCAAGAAACTGGTGAGAGAAAAATCAGTACCCACTTTAATCCCAGAAACAGAAGAAACCTAAGCAAATGCCTAATAAAACCATAAATAAAATCAGTACCCACTTCAATATTGAATTTTCCAAGCAAGAGTAACAACTATATATGAGGGGGAACTCACTTTAGCATGTAATTCTATGAATTGAGTTGTTAATGCTTGATGCTGCATTTACCCTAGCTGTTTCTTCTGCCAATGGATCACAAAATGCCCTGTGAGTTATGAAGCTATCCCTCTTGCAAATAATAACAATACTAACATTATGAATTTAATTTTGAGTAATGATAGAGATTATTGCAGTGACACTCAGTTAATAGATATTTCAAACGCCACAGAAGACTCTTCTTTTTTTTTCTTTTGATAATTGGTTGCTTATAGATAGAGTTGGGAGATATGCTTTTACATTACAGCTGTATAGGATCTCAAGCAAACAAAAGCAGTCAAAAAAGGTTTTAGACCCAGCTTTCTATCTTTTCTCTCAATCTTTTAATTCTATACTACTAAATTAAAAATCCAGAAAACGTTTGTTTTGTGTTCAACAGCTCGGCCTCTCCTGTTATGTTTTAAATGCTCCCCTAAAAAAGGTATCTTATTAAGTGGATCAAAATTTTCTAAAATAAAAACGTAAATATTTAATTAAATTGCTGCACTGCCACATTGGCTTGCTCTTCTGCTGAAAGAGAGCTAGTGCAATGAGATGAGTTGGTTTGGAAGAGAGGCCAAACTGATGTAGTTGAGGATGAATCGCTATTGGAATTTTTAAAAACCCATCCAGCATTAGAATCACAATACTCAAGAGATGCCTGCAGGTTATATTTTGAGATCAAAAAGGCTTTATTATTTATTTAATACTTAGGTGAATTACAAGGAAGTGTAAACTCCCTAAATGATGCGATAATGCTTAAAAAAAGAGCCTTGTCAAACCACAATAAAACACATTTGTATGAGATCTGCAGAAAATGGCACTATCACATTCCTAACCAATAACTAACTAGGTTCTTGATTTATGCCTCTATAAAACATTAAAATAAAAGGAGAAAAGAGAATTAAGACAACACTCACTGTTTCCTTCAAAGCTTCAAAATAACTTGTTTGAGCAATCCTTTAGAACCTCTATGATATAATCTTGTTCTACTTGCTAATCTTTGAAGTTTCATTTTTATTTGTCTTATTCTTTCTTAATACTTTAGGTAGGTGGAAAAAGAGGCATTTTTAGATCCTTACCCAGTGGATTCACCAACTTTATCCCCGTGGAATCATAGAAAAGGGGAAGGGGACAGCCTGAATGAGAATGGTGGAGTAATAGAGATTATGAACAGAGACAATGACTAAAAAAGTGGTCAGTGAGGAGAAGCAAACAAACACAAAAAGATGAGGAGGCTAAGGCACAGAAATGGGAAACTGTATTATCATTTCTAAGATGATTAGCGGTGTTGCTACACCTTAATTTTGATATCTAAGGGTAATAGGTATGCACTAAAATAATTAGTGAGAAAAATGTGACATTGCTAAATAACACTTGGTGAAAGGAGCATCTGAGAAATGCTCAGCAACCAAGGATAAACTTGACCATAATACATAGCAAGAATTAATTGTTTTAACTTTTTAGTAGACAAAAATATAGAATCAAATAAACATAATTAAAAGGAAATAACATGCAACATGGACCTTGAGTAGACTAGTCCCCCGCAAGCCTATAACCTTGGCCACATGTATGAGGAACCTGATATTCAGGGATAAGAGTTGAAGATGAAGGAAAGGCACTCGTGAACCAAAGTTTTCAATCATCCTATTTATAATGGTTTTACAAAATAAAGCCAATGTTTTTAACTGCATACTACCGGATCTTAATTAATATTATCGATAAATAAATAGATATAATGAAGAGAGATGAAGATTGAATTTTGTTAAAACAAGTCCAAATACAATAGTTGAGACTCATTTGCATACCAACATCTTGGATGACAATACACAAGATTCATTACATAAACTCATCCTCACAACAATAACAATCCCTCCTAAAAGTAGCATTAACCTTTATGAACATGACAGAAGCTTAAAAATATACTTGAGTATCAAATCTCCCAGCATGTTACCCAAAATTGGCTCTCTTTTCCCCCTCTAAACCAATAGAACAGAACAAATACTAAACAACCTGATCCAGCAGCAACTCCAGTTTTCTTATCTCACAAATTTCACATGCAAAATCTCTCACCCTTAATCTATATTCTATCTTAAACCATTGATGTGTTATTATTTGCAGTCTCAAATCCAAAGTCAACAAAATCTAGTGAGACTCAATAATAAATTGATCAAAACAAACGACAATGTTTCCTAAAAACAAAACCCCAGTATTCGCCAAATGAACCCAAAACCCTGAAATCCAAGTTGTGTTGTTTGTTCATACTTGAGAATTTCAATCAGCTAACCAACAAATTGTAATAGAAAAGGAGGGGAATGTAGAATAAGAAAATGCATTACCTCGTTGAATGGCCGAACGGGTGAGAATGAATGAATGAAATGAAACGCTAAATTGGGCTAAAGAGAACGCATGAAAGGTTCAAACTCCAAAAGGGAATTATTATAAAAATAAAAAATAAAAATTTAGGATTATATAACTATGAAAAAGAACAAAAGCTTTAGTATAATAACTAACAAAAAGGAATCTCAAGTATGCTGAGTATGATAGATTGTTGAATTCTAAGCTTCTTCGAAACTTCCCTTCTTAAATTCAGAAGCTCTCGATCCAGAAGCTCTCTACCGCAACGGACACAGCAGTGGTAATGGTGCCGGCGGCGGAAATGGCAGCGGAAACAACGGCGAAAATGGCGGTTTTGTTTGAAGCCGATGACAGTGGATGGTGAACGAAATTCTCGATGTAGAAGCTCTCTTTCTCTCTGAGCTAACGCAGTCTCTCGTGTTGAAAAAAAAGGGAAATTTAGGTTTTGTTTCAAATCTTAATTTTAATTAATTATTAGTGGAGATTTTTTAAATTGCCATAAATAAGATGTATTGTGGAGGTTTTTAAAAACCTTCACTAAAATACTCCCTCAAATAAGCAAAAATCTTGTAGTGGTAAACTAATAATATCTCCCCTATTAATTCATTAAAACTTTAGTGAACTGTCTCTCTCTTTTTTAACTTGTAGTTACGTTTCAAATTTTAAACATATATAACTAAAAGATTTACTACACATCCAAGCAATATTGCTATCCAAGTCTAATCAAGTAGACCCAACACCAACAAAAACCACTCTCATTAAAAAGAGCGTGATTACACCCACAAACATCATTCTTCCAACCAAGTCATTTACGTTTTCACACGGGACTTTACGTTATCGTCGTCTTCTTCTTCTTCTTCTTCTTCTTCTTCGTGTTCCTCCTCCTCCTCCTCCTTCGCTGCATGCTTTCTCCTCATTGTCATTCTTTTGTTGCTGCTATTATTGCTGTTATTGCAATAAGTAAGGAGAAAGAGTTTTAAATTATGTAGGACAACGAGTTAAATGTACCTTAATAAACTCATAAATGAACCAAAATTATATAATGATTGCGACACAATTAACTCAGAACTAAACCGAAATTACATAATGGATTGCGACACAATTAACTCAGAAATGAACCGAAATTACATAACAATTGTGACACAATTAACTCAGAAATGAACCGAAATTACATAATGATTGTGACACATAAACTCAGTTCGAAAACAAGCAAACAAATAAGACTGAATCATGAACAAAAGTACATCCAAAATTATTTTTGGATCAGACAATGCCATTAATATATTTCTTCTTCTTTTTTGTTTGATATTTTCTTTTCTTTTTCTTGGTTTTATTCCTCTCAAGAGAGTAAATCAAAAATAATTTTGAGAAAATAAAATAAGAAGGTGAAGATGAAGAAGAAAAAGATGAAAAATAAGAAGAAGAAGCAGTAGAAAATGAAGAGGAAGAGGAGAAAGAATTTTGAATTGTGCAGGACAACGAGTCCAAATGCACCTTAATTCACTCAGAAATGAACCAAAATTATATAATGATTACGACACAATTAACTCAGAAATGAACCGAAATTACATAACAATTGCGACATAATTAACTCAGAAATGAATCGAAATTACATAATGATTACAACACAAACTCAATTCAAAAATAAGTACACAAACAAGACTGAATCGTGAACAAAAACACATCTAAAATCAATTTTGGATCAGACAACATCATTAATATGTTTCTTCTTCCTTTTTATTTGATATTATTCTTTTTTTATTGGTTTTATTCCTCTTAAGAGAGTGAAATAAGAAGAACTATAAGAAAATCAAAAAAGAAAGAAAAAATGAAGAAGAAAAAGATGAAAAAGAAGAAGAAGCAGCAGTAGAAGATGAAGAGGAAGAAGAGAAAAGTTTTGAATTGTGCAGGACAACGAGTCCAAATGCACCTTAATTCATTCAGAAATGAATCGAAATTATATAATGATTGCCACACAATTAACTCAGAAATGAACTGAAATTACATAATGGATTGCGATACAATTAACTCAAAAATAAACAGAAAATTACATAACAATTGCAACATAATTAACTCAGAAATGAACTGAAATTACATAATGATTTCGACACATAAATTTAGTTAAAAAATAAGCACACAAACAAGACTGAATCGTGAATAAAAGTACATCTAAAATTAATTTTGGATCAGACAACATCATCAATATGGCAAAAATTCAACAATGACAATAAAAATAACGGCGATAATGATAACGATGATATGTATAAGAAGAAGACGACAATGACGATAACGATGATGATGATGACGATGATGATGATGATGATGATGATGATGATGATGATGATGGAGGAAAATGATGAAAAGGAAGGAGAAAAAGAAATCCCAATGAGAAAAGAAGAAAGAGAAGGAGAAGGACGAGGAGGTGGTGGTGCTGTTGGTGACGATGGTAACGAAAGTAAAAAATAATAAAGAAAATAATAAGAAGAAGAAAAGAAAAAGAAGTTGAATGTTAAAATTGCTTGGACGTGGAGAATAATTCTATAGCGAAACATATATATGACTTAACATATATTATTTTTTATTTAAAATAATTTTTTACTTATTTAGGAATAATTATACAAATAGTAAAAATGTAACTTTAGTTTCTTTTTTATTTTTTAATTTATATATGTTTATTCATTGTTATCAGAACTGGATCGAATCAGTCGTTTCGATTGGAAAACTGATAAACCGATAGTCTGATCGATTTGTAAGCGAATTAAACTGAACAAGTAATTGAATTGGTCAACAGTGATTAAACCCGTTGAAAATCGGCCGGTCCGCACTAAACCTGCACGGATCCATGATGCACGTGCACGCCGCTTTCGAACACGAGTTGGCAAACATGCAATCCTGCTCCCTTGCCGCTGTGCCATTTTGCCTCTTGATAATATATGTGACAAAAATTAAATATATAATAAAGTATGAATGAATTTTTATTTTTTTAATCCTTTTAAGTATGGATTGACATGGATACCAAACAAGTAGAAACACATAATATACAAACGTATTGATATATTGATATTGATAAATTAAAAAAGTATTTTGTACTAGTAACTAATTTATTATCTGTTTTTGCACCATAAATTATATCTAAGAATTGATATTTAATTACCATTAATATATTTTTTGAAAATATGCCTTTAATTTTTTATTTTATTTTTATAATTTTATATTTTTATTTAATTATGACTGGGTCAACTGGGTAGATCAGTGACCCATCGGGTTGAACTAGTAACCCAATGACCCAGTCGTATGAGCGGGTTAATTATCGGTTCTGTTCTGATAACTATGTGTCTATTTGAATGAAAAACAAATTATTATTCTTTAGTTGTTATGTAACAAAAAAATTAAAAAAAAAGTCATAGCAACCGAAAGAGAAAAAAATAGAATGGTGGAAGGCGTTGATAGTGGTAGAAAGATATACCACTCTATCATCCTAAACTTTACCTCTAGCCGTAAAGCAAAGGACGACAAAGCGTCACGACAGTTCTAAAGCTCCATACAATAGTATATAGTCAAGAAATATTAAAACTAAAAGCCCGATGAAGGAATAAAGATCAAAGATGCAGAAAACAGAGATACAGAAGCGCGTAGCGTTCCCATACGATAACTAAAGTGTAAAGGTAAGAAAAAGAGATTATAGATACAAGATAAACAAGGTGTCTATATATATATATATATATATATGTGTGTGTACAAAAGAAACCTAGTCACAGCTTGCGGAGTTTAGGCCGACTAGTTAAAATAGATACAACTGAGTTTTGAAAGTTAAAACGGATACATCTTATCTTTCAAAGTTTAAGTCTCTAAGGCAACAAGTACAATAATCAAAAGTGAGAGAATAACTACAGCAAAATAAACAAAAGACAAAAGCGAGCCATTCTCCGCTTTGTCACCATTCGCAAACTCACTGAGGTGGGTTGCGACCTGCATCTGAAAAACAACAACATATGGTATGAGAACTGAGGATTCTCAATATGGTAACAGTGTCCAATAGATAAGATATAAGGTTCCGAAAAGTCAGAGGCAATCCTAGAACTTCCCACATGCATAAGATTCAAACTTAGAAACATTTTTATAAAAATCCATAATTGGTAATCTAATCTTAAGAATTTTCTAAATTAACATATCACCGCTGTTCCACAGCCTTCGCCAACCTATCCTTCATGCGATCACATCGCCACCGCCTACCGAACCTCCTCAATCCCAGTAGAAAACACAAATAGTGCAAGCAAGTAAAACACAAGTAATATACATATACAGCAGGTAGTTCAATTAGCAATTAAACATGTTATACAAGTTGGCACAATGCAAGTAAACAAAGAAAACAAACACATAAGAGTGAATATGATGAATGCCTGTCCTATTGGCCGTGGTATCACTTGTCGGTTCAACTGCCAACCCGACACATCCCTTTGGGATGTTGCCTTTCGGTCACGAATATAATTAGCGCTCCATGGATATAGTGCCCGACACACTATCTAGGGATATAGTGCCCAGCACACTCTTATGACTCGAAAGGATGCGAGCGGGATACTCTGTCTCAAACCTCACATCTAAACGTAAGCGGGATTAACCACCGGCGCCGCAACCTCGACTAGCAAGATTAACCACCGTCCTTGCCAAGCACATAGCGACTTAGCAATCATAGCACATCAGTAGTATATTACTCAGTCTTAGTGATCTCTGTCATTCTCATCATGTTCAACAACCTCAATCATTCATTTTTCTCAATTCATCATCAACTCAACACTCCGCCAATCCACTCAAGTTATTCTATCCACAAAACTTCCCAAGTCTAAGTCATTGTCTCTAATCTTAAAATAGAAAATATCTAATTAAATTCACTCATGGTATTCTCCCTTATCCCAAAGTCTAATTACTAGCTAGGGGATCCTAAAGCAATTACAGAGGTTAAGAAAGTTAGAGAAGTGATTAAAAACACAAAAAATTACATTTTCAGCAAAACAGGGGTCATGCATATGCATGACCGTTCCCGCGTACGAATGAGCTTCAAAACAACAATGTCGCGTACGCGAGCTACGTCTGTGTACGTGAACGCTTGAAACAGAAACGGGTTCTCGCGTACGCACGCCAATGGTCGCATACGCATGGGTGTAAAATTGGCATTTTCGCGTACGCATCCCAATGTCGTACACGCATGAGTGTTGGGCAGAGTCTCATCCTCACGTATGCATGCCTGTTCCACGTACACATGCCTCCAATTTTTCATAAAAAGTTGTTTTGCTGCAGAATTTAGTTTTTTATACAAAACTTCAAACGTGCATAACTTTTTTGTTAAAAATCATTTTTCACTCGTTCTTTGAACGGCATAAACTTTACGAACCTAATTTTCATTCAAAATAAGTTTCATTAAATTTGGGAGTTCAGAAGCCAAGTTATGGCTTGTTGAAATTCGTCAAAAATAGATTTTTACCAAAACTTGTAAAATCCTCTAGTTTCCTAAACACTCAAACCACAATCAAACCAACGACATCAAATTCAATGCCAAAACAAACCTCCATCATTTCTCAAGTATTTAAACACCTAAACCATTCTATTCTCACCTCATCAACTCATTATACACTAATTTCAACAATTATCAATCCAACTCTCAATTATACCACATTTACACCATTCCAATCTATCCCATTCATTATTCATCAATATATCATTATTTAAACTCATAATCCTCATCATTTATCATCAACATTAATACTCACCATCAATCATCTTCAAGATCAAAATCATCATCAATCATTCTCAACATCAATAATCATCATCAACTTCATATCACCACAACAAACTCAACAATAATTAACCAATTTCTGCAATTCATTCAATTCAATCATATCTTAAGGTCCACTACCCTAAGTTGCCCATAACATTACATATTATTTAATAAAAAAAATTGAAACCATACCTTGGCCGATTTCCACACAAGCACAAAATCACCAAAATAATCTCCTCATCACAAGCCTTCAAGCTTAGCCACCAAAATCAACAAGTTTCAGCCAAAATTCTCAATTCCAAGTGCACCAATTCTTCAATTCAACTCCAATCAACAATAATTCAAGCTATATCCATACAAATTACTAAAATTAACACTAGGGCTCACAAATATATCAAACCACAAGGCAAAAATTCTTTCTTTAAAAATTCTTTTTTTACAAATTAAATTTTCATTTATAATTTTTATAATATTTTAATAATTCTTTTTTTATTTTTAAATATCTATATTTTTGAAAAAAATATTTTGTATTAATTTAAAAAATTCAGTATCATTTGAATTAATATTAATTAAAATTATTAATTTTAAACTATTAGTTTAGATAATTTAATTATTTATTTTCTTAAATTTTTTAATTTATTTATAAATTTAATTTTATTCATAGTTTACGTTTTTATCATTAACTCATATTTCTTAGAACATGTTTTTTTAACTGTGATCAAATAAATAATTTAAAAAAAGTTATTTTTACTGTTTTTATATGAATGATGGGCTTTATTTATTTATGTGAAATGAATCATGCGTGGAATTTTTAAAGTCAAGAAAAGAATATAAAAATAAAACTTACACATAATTGCTTGTAAGTAAAAGCTACTAGACAATTTAATAGTTGTCTGAAATTCTGAAAAGCATTTTTTTTTCTCTTTTGCTGTTTTGCACACTACTACTACATAAACAAATGTCTTAACTCTTAACTCTTAGGTCTTATTGTCTTAAGAAATTACAAAAGCAAAAATTTATTTTAAATCTTGAAAAAGTTTAATTATTTAATACATTACAGTAGTGGTCTTTTTTTTCTTTTAACCAATAATACTCCTAGGTCTGAACACACTACACACTGCTTAGAAATTTAACACAGTTGCAGCTGAGGCTTGGCACAGATGGAGGATTTTTACGCCTCTCATCAAGCTGCACCCGGGTTCAAATCCCAGCTGAGGCTGGATGTTGCAAGAACCCATAGTACCCATGTAGTGTGTGTGAGTGTGTTGTGTGGGTGTGTAAAACATGGGGTTAATGCCTAGAATTGGAGGCTGTCCAATCCACTTGACCAAAAAAAAAAAGAAATTTAACACAGTTAAATAACCGCACACTTTTGTGACCAAATAAAATAATTTCATAAACATGCGAATAAGCAAAGTATCCACATGGCAAATTGCCACAGCAATAATCAATCTCTCGCTCCACTTTCACGTGAGTGGAGAGTTCAGGTCCAGCTGCTCCGCACTTCTCTTCCGCCTCCATCCAATCAAAAATCACACTCCCTCTCTACTCACTCCTCCCTAGTCACTACCCACTACCCACTACCCACTTCTCTTCCCTTCACTTCATACTCCGCTTCTCTCTCTTTCTTTTTCTTTTCTCCGTTCCAAAGCATGTCACAGATTCCCCCCACCAAAAAAACCAAACAATCCAAAACAAACCACCACCCAACCCACTGACACTAGAATCAAATCTCTCTCACACAGTCACGCGCACACATTACATTACATTACGACTAAACAATGCATTACCTCCACTCACTCTTGCTCCTCCTCATTTTGGTGCTAACCGCCGATGCCAGTCCCTCAACGGAAGTAAACACAATGCTACCATCCGACGCCGTTTCACTGCTTTCCTTCAAGTCAAAAGCAGACCTCGACAACAGGCTACTGTACGCCTTAAACGAGCGCTACGACTACTGCGAGTGGCAAGGAGTGAAGTGCGCACAAGGCAGAGTGGTTCGCTTCGTCGTCCAAGGCTTCTCTCTCAGGGGCACCTTCGCCGCCGACACACTCGCCCGCCTCGACCAGCTCCGCGTCCTCAGCCTCCGTAACAACTCACTCTCCGGCACCATCCCTGACCTCTCCCCTCTTAAAAACCTCAAGTCCCTCTTCCTCGACCGTAACCGATTTTCCGGAACGTTCCCGCGCTCGGTTCTCACGCTTCATCGGTTAGTTACTCTCTCACTCGCGCATAACGAGCTTGCCGGTCCGATTCCGGTTCGGCTCAACTCGCTCGACCGGTTAATCTCCCTCCGGCTGGATTCTAACTACTTTAACGGCACTCTCCCTGCTCTGAATTTGTCGTTTCTTGAAACGCTTGATGTTTCGAATAACAACCTTACCGGTCCCGTGCCTGTTACGCCCACGCTCGCGAAGTTCGATGCACCGTCGTTTTCAGGAAACAATGACCTCTGCGGAGAGATTATCCACAAGCCATGCGATCGGCATTCTAGATTCTTCGGTGGCGGTGGCTCTTCTGCTGCCACGTCCTCCGCCGCGCCGCTAGGGCAGAGCGAGCAGGGGATCGTGGTGGTTCATTCGCCGATCAAGGAAAGGAAGCACAAGAGCAGTGGATTGGTTCTCGGAATCTCCGTCGCGGCCGCGGTTCTCGTCGGCGCAGGGCTTGCCGTGGTTGCGGTGGCGAGGAAGAAGAATAGAAACAAGCAAGGGGGAATGCTCGGGGAAAAATTTGAGACGGAGAAAACGACGGCGTTGGAGGTTGAAACAGGAAGAAATAACCCTGCGCAGTTGGTGAGGGAAAGGGAAAACGAAAACGACGTCCTTTCAATGATGAAGGTGAAGAGGATAGAGGAGATAGAGAGGGCGCATAAGAGTGGGAAGTTGATATTCTGCTACGGTGAAGTGCAGCCGTACACGCTGGAGCAGCTGATGAGGGCGTCGGCAGAGCTTCTTGGGAGGGGGAGCGTGGGGACCACCTACAAGGCGGTTCTTGATTCGCGGCTGATCCTGACAGTTAAGAGAATGGACGCCGGGAAGACGGCAGCGATGAGCGGAGAGGTGTTTGAGAGGCACATGGAGATGGTTGGTGCTCTTCGGCACCCGAATTTGGTTCCGGTGAGGGCTTATTTTCAGTCCAAGGGCGAGAGGCTTGTCATCTATGATTATCAGCCAAATGGAAGCCTTTTCAATCTTGTTCATGGTAAGCTTAATTATTGTTCAAACCAGTTAGCTTATATATATATATGGAGTACAGAAATTAAGACAAAAAAAAGTAAAAAGTAATGCTAGAATCAGGCAAAATTTATTTTATTTAATATTTATTAATTATTATAATAATTAATAAGTTATGATTGTTTTTGGTTTATTAAATATTTTTAAAAAATAATAAATATGGAGTCGATTTTTTTTTTTAATTAGGGTAAACAAAATTCTCGAATGCAATTTTTAACTCTTTTTTAAAATGAGATAGAAGAGAAAATTCACTAAATGTTTGTTGAATTTTTTTATTTTCTCTTGAAATTACTGTCTTTGAACTTCTCTGTCAATATTCAAATGCACGGTAAGGTTTCTCTTTTGGTTTTCCTTGGTTGTTTTGTTTTGTTTTGTTTTATTTGCATTTAGGTTGTTGCATTGTTTGTGGTTGATGCTTTCTGTGGCTAATTGGGTATTGGGTGGGGTAGCTAGCTGGCGGTGGAATTTTTGGGTGGTAAGTTTTGATGAAGATACTTACACTCATGGACATGGTCCACGCAAGTTGTAGGGTCCAGTGTTGAAATTTGGAGGTTTGGTAATATTATCATTTCTGCACACTTCCCTCAGAATAACTAACTCCTCTATCCATTCACAGAAATCACTTCATCTGTTTGTGAATCACTGTCATTTTTAATACACCTAGGTAATTAAGTTGAATTTATTGGCATTCTTACTTACATCTTTCCCCATTAAGAGAAGAGAGAGGGAGAAAAATAAAAGGGATTTCATAGTTACTCTTTCGTAATTTTAATGTAAAAATACGACACTTATTGGCATTAAATATTATGCTAAAGACTATTTCATGAACACAAAATTATTCATAAATCTGGGTACAATCTTTTTTTGTATATCTATATTTTTTTCTAACCACCAAAATAATAAAAATTTTACATATTTTGTATGTTTATTTCTATTTTGATTATAAATATAAATCTAATTTAAATATATTATTAATGAATAGTTATTCTGTATTTTTATATAGGTAATTAGTTTTTAATATTCCATATATCATAGTTGTATTATTATGCCTATAGCTAATATTTGACTAAATTCAATTGTAATTGAAAGTTATTCTCATATTCTTATAGAAATTTTTATATACATCATGATGGAAGAATGATTATTCCTTCACATTAATTGATTGCTACAAAATAGTTAAGAAAAAGAGAAGATATAATAACACATAAGATAAGTGACTAAGAATAAAACTTTTTTATTTCATAAAAAAAATATAAAAAGTCTCCTATATTCAAAAGTGTTTGAATGATAGGTTATGGGAACATTTCTCTAACATTAGAGTTTGTTCTTAGTGAAATTTTGATGGACCCAACTTGGAGTTAGATGAATTCTTTTTTTTTTTTTTTTTAAAGTATGTCTTATAATAGTTATGTAATTAACTCAATTATTAAAGCTAATCTGATGTGTTATAAAATAATAAATCATATATACAGATATATAATATAATACAACTTATTCTTATAAGGTGTAAAATTTGACCTGTGGTATTGTGGTAGCGTGAAGACAATGGTTAATAGTAGTGTGGTAAGTTTGGTATTTTTGTAGCCTATGAAAAAATAGTTTGGTATTGCGTTCGGTAAACATTAACGAGCATTGTTTGTTTGTTTTTGTGTGGTTTCTAAGTCTGGGATTGAGTGTGGTACCACTGTAGCACTTATCTCATCAATTCCAATGCCGACATCACGGAGTTGGACTATTAAGGTTGTTACCTGTTTCTGCGACTGCAGTAGGACCATTTTAGGTTTAAGTGTCTGATTTGACCTTATGTTACGGGCTTCTTGACTACCTACCATGCTTCATTTAATTGACTCATTGTTCTATTGAACTTCTTATTAAACTGTTCTATTAAACAGTTTAGGGTTTCTAAGTCATGGGTACTATTTCATACCCATGCTTGTTTCCCCGTTGAGATCAATAAATTCTTTCTGTGTCTGCATATTCTCTTATCAGCAATGCTACTAAATTAGAGGGAATAAAGGATAAAGAAAATAAAAAGTCAACTCTGACAAAAAAAAAAATATTATACAGTTAACAAAGATTGTTATTTGACACTAGTTCTGGCAGAACTTTTACTTTACACTAGGTAGTTTTCATTATTTGGTAACCAGTTTTAAACAAGAATAGGGTAAAGGAAAAACGAGTGCAGACAATTGGAAACTTCGACCTTCTCTAGCACATCCTTTATGGTCCTTGCTACGATACTGGAATCACTTCTGAATTATTTGGAATCACTTATTTTGTAACTAGAAGTTGATATCAACTTATAAGATGAATGGAAAACAATGTGATTGCCCGTTTAATGTCCTAGGATATTTTCTTAACTAAGGTAGCTGCTGTATTATTCCAGGCTCAAGATCAGCAAGGGCAAAGCCCCTCCATTGGACATCATGCTTGAAAATAGCAGAAGATGTAGTTCATGGACTTGCTTATGTACATCAAGCTTCATCCTTAATTCATGGCAACCTAAAATCCTCGAATGTCCTTCTTGGAGCAGACTTTGAAGCGTGCATTACAGACTACGGCTTGTCCTTTCTGGCAGATTCTTCGGTCGCTGAAGATGCCGATTCCACAGCCTATAAAGCACCAGAAGTCCGCCAGTCTAGCCGCAGAGCATCTTCCAAGTCTGATGTCTATTCTTTCGGCGTGCTTCTGCTGGAGCTTTTGACCGGTAAACACCCCTCTCAACACCCTGTGCTTGTGCCAACGGATTTGCAAGACTGGGTTAGAGCAATGAGGGACGACGATGATAGCGAAGACAACCGGCTCGAAATGCTCACAGAGGTTGCCAGTATTTGCAGTGCTACCTCACCAGAGCAGAGACCGGCAATGTGGCAAGTCTTGAAGATGATACAGGAAATAAAGGAGAGCGCAACATGAAGCTAAGGACACGCAACTTAAACGCTTTTCATTATAGTTTGGGTCTTTTAAGTCTGGCTTGATTGTTTGCTGAGAACAAATCACACAGCATTACAATGGAAGTACTGTGTCAAGTGTCAACTCTTCTTGGCAAGAATGAATGGAACGTATAAGAGTGATTTTGAAGGCAAGTTTATGGATTAGACACTCATCTTTCACCGTAATATCGACAGACTACCCAGTAAAAATGCGGAATCGTGGGATATATCACAATTTTACTGTCTGCAGTGGCTGGTATGGTGTTAATGATACTTTGACAAATAATTTATATAGATGTGTTAGCTTATTCAATTTTTGAGCTGGTTTCGGTGTTTCTTATTTTAACATGGATGTTTGAAGAAGAAAAGAAAAAGGGTTTCCAGTACTTGTTTGCCATAATTTTTTTTTTTTTCCTTTTTGCTATTTTTCTTGAGTAATATTTTTTATTGGAAGTAATTATTAGAAGAGAAATATTAATATTTTTTCTTTACATTTTCGCCAATATACAAAAAATAAAAAGGATACCGAACTAAGCATTCACAAACATGTTTGACACAATAAACGACCAAATACTGCAACAGAGCTTGATAAATTCATAAAAAGCATCAAGAATGAAAGATTATTAGCTAACATCATAATATGAGTAATTTTGGGGACTAGTTTATCTGTACAAAAAATCTTGCAATATCTTTTGTAGTACATGCAAAAGGAGGACCATTTTGGTTTTAACTATCTAAAACTAAAACTGATTTTTCCTATGATATTATTAAATGTCAGCGTACGCCTACATGTGTCGTTACAAAATTACAACATACACAAATGACCATAACACAGCCTTTTCCAACAGCCAAACTCTCAGCAAGCTTTTCCAATTTACTTATTGCCTGTATACACACTGCAAGTTGGAGAACAATTTCAGTGCTAAAGAATTCAAGTGGCACACTCCTCTAGGTAGTTATGGAAAGAAAATGCAACATGTTTATCGGAGCACTATGTTGTCTAGGATGTTAAAAACTGTTTGTGGATTACCTACAACTATCTGAGCTTTAGCCAAGCCATGTTGAAACAGAGAGCAAGCACTGGAGTTACAATGATGTCCTTATGAGCTCGAACTCACATAGCATTGATCAAGGCCTGTGCTCGAGGCCTTGACCTCATGATTGTTTCGTCGCTGTGTTTGATCCATTCTGAAAGTTTCCACGGTTTCTGCCATTTCCATTTAAACTGTATCAGCCATTGATGATGACTTCTCTTCCACCTCCAAAGTTTTCCAGCTTGCCCAACAGCTGCTAGCCTCCTTGCTGACAACTCCGCAATGGGTATCATCTGAATAGAAAACCATTATTGCTTTTAACCGAAACATGACACAATTGGTGTACAAACAAAGCATATAGTGGGGTACCTTTCTTCCATTGTCCATAATAGTAGCTGACTCTGTAACTGACCCATTAACAACTCCAGGGGTGAATTTAAGTTGCTTTGTTGCGGGAAGTGACATGGGAGACAATGGGCCACTCAATTCATCCGCAAGGTGTTTCAAGGACCGAGAGTTTTCCTGTTGGTTTCAATCAAATACTTAATATATTTTAAATTAATGAAAACTAAGTTTATAAGATTCAAGTACTCATATTTGGTTAAGAAACTATGATTAGATAAGCAGTTTAGTGATGGCTAAATAAAGGTTTCAAAGTTTTAAAATATTGTTTATCATTTCAAAATCATCTGGGTCATTAGACGTACTTTATCCTACAGAACTTAACCATCTTGCTCTAATCTATTTCAAATGTACTGATAATCTACATCTGTATGCTGTAGGAGTTAAAATATTTGCCACATAAAGCTCACTAATTGCTGATAGAATAGAAAATCTCACCATTGATGTGTTCAAGGCGACAGAAACAGCTTCTTCCTTAAGTGTTTGCTCCTTTAGAAGTTCTTTTCTCTGTGTTTCACTTTCTTTCTGTAGCCTTGCTAGTTCGTTTATTTGCTCTTTCAAGTCCTGAAGTTCTATATTCTTTTCCCACAATTGACACCTGTTAATGGAAATAGACTACAAAAGCTTAAACTGGGTAACAATCCTCTAAACATTGACAATAAAGAAAATAAAATAAATAAAAATAGAAGTGCATCTTAGTGAATTATTGTCTTTACTCCCTAGTCAACTGGGTGACAATCTACAAAAGCTTAAACTGATTCATTCTAAAAGCACCTTGCTTCTGCTGTAGCATTGAATAAGTACTGAAGCACATTCTTAGCATCTCCCATTGAGCGTAACTGGTTCCAACGTCCACGGTTACTTAATGCACGTTCCCTTGCTTCAGCCTCTGTAAGTTGTAAAGCCATGGCTTTCAAAGCAGCCGAAGACATGCCCAGCATATTCTCAAGAGAAGCTATTCTTGAGACTTTTACATCCGGTGGCATGGATAATAATCTAACAAATGGAGGAAAATAAATTGTTATATACTCCAAAATGTCCCCAATGTGCCTTAATACACATGCAAGAAAATATTTCTACCTGGAATATTTGTTCTGTCCTGTAGGGATACTCTGGCAATCCGAGAACTGATGGACTTGTTTCAGTGTAGCCAACTCTTCCTCCAATGCAGCTTGGCTGAAAAAGGTTTCAATCAATATTATATTGTATGCTTGGGGAGAAAAGGAGAAAACAATTGTGGTCACTTACACCTGCTTTTGCTTTTCGAATTCAGCACGAACTTCATGCACATGTACCACGACCTCAAGCTCCTGATCAAGCCATTTTTGGAGGGATTTCTCATTAACCTAGGAATACAAATTATGTTAAAAATTTTTAGAAAGGATTTGCGCAAAGTATTTAATACCAAAAAAGCCAATATGAAAGATGTGTATTTAAACATCACAATTTTGATGTGTAGGTAAAGATATCAGAAGTAGAACAGAAGCAGACCAGCAACGAAAAGCATAACAAGCTTAGTTGCTTTTTAAGCAGTACTGCATAGGCTAAGAATTGATCATTACCAGCCCAGGTTGAAGGTGTCCATTTGAATAAGCTGAAAGAGGCAGCAAATAGTTAGGAAAATAGTATATAAAGTAAAAAAGAGAAATAATTCCCTGTCAAGTTCTACCAGAGTTTTCACGTGGAGAAGATTTGCGGGCTTCCAATAATTCCTTTAGCCTTTTTGTGGCTATTGTTGCTTCCTCTGTCTTCCTATGAAGCACCTGAGAACAAGAAAATGAGTGAACAGTGATCTAAAATCTTTTTCCCCATCCCCATCCCGCATGTATTATCCCGTCTTCGAGGCCCCATTCGGGACTTTCCATGCAGGGAACTCAACACAGTAGGAAATAATGCCCCTATTATGTTGGCAACAAAAGAACATGGAAAACACTAAATTTTATATCTTACCTTTTTTTGGCGCTGGTTTAGAGCCTCAAGTTTATGTCTTTCATACTCATTCCTTCTCCCCTCCTTTTTCAACTGTTTAAAATTAGATTGGAGATCAAAATTACAGTGGATGAGACCAGCATGCATATTTCTCTTTAATAGGAAACATGATATATTTTGAGAAAATAATGAGATAAAACTCAAAAAACATTACTATTTATCATTGAACTGACCAAACTCAACCCCAAGACTACTGCAAGGAGAGATGCCCAAACATTTATAAAGGCTATCATTACCATATCCCTAAACAATGTAGGACTTAACAATTACCAAAGAGCATTCAACAAAATTATCGCATGCTATGTTCCTTCAGAAAGACATGGACTTTGTATATTGTGCACAATTAAGCACTAATTATTATAAGGCCTAAAAGTTCCACTGCATTTTTGAAACAAGAAAACAGAATATTGATTACATATTTATAGAAGCAAATCACCTGAAGTAACTCCTTTTCTCGAGAAGCCTTCCATTGTCGAAATTGTTCTGCCTCTTGCTTCATTTTATGCTGCAATTGGACCTACAGTTTTCATAAATCCAATATCAGGTACAAAGTAAAAAATTTCAATAATTAAGTAGCTCGAAAAATTAAACACAAGTGCCTTTTGAGCCTTGATGTACTGTATTTCAGCTTGCAATTTTTTTGCAGTTTCTTCGCTCTTCTCCTTTTGCTTTAGTAGCTGCACCTGGTTTTCTTGTTTCTTCTTGAGGTCTAAAATCTGATGTTCAAGATTTTAATATATAAATAACTCAGAAACTATTTAACATTGGAAAAGGACAATTACCATGAAAATAATATCGAGATATTACCTGTGCTTCCAGTGCTTTCAATTTTTGGCCACGAACATCTTGAGATTTCTGTGCTAGTCCATCAATATTAGCTGAAAGATTCTCTACCTCATGCAACAAATGGTCCCTCTCTTGCTATCATTATCATTCCAGAATCAGTAAACAAGAGAAAAATAAACACTTAGGATTTGTTTGATTCCTTGTTTTCATTCTTATGTTTTCTGTTTTCATAATTGTGAAAAGAAAAACATAAACATGACAAAAATACTGTTTACTGTCTTCATTTCTTATTTTCACGACTGCTTTTTTTACAAAATTTTAAAAACAAGTTACACAAAAAATGTAGACAAAAAATAAAACAAACCAGAAAAAACCTTTCGTTTGTGTGCTATCTCAAAAGTATTTAAACCTAACTATGTCCAAACCTGCACTTTTCTTTTTTCCTCTTCAAGCTCCATAATTTTTTTCCCAAAGTGCTCTTTGAGTGCTTCAGTATCAATTCCAATGCGCTTCATCTCAGACTGCAAAGAAGTAAAAATGTATGGAAATTAAAACACCATAAAATGGAACACTTACCGATTTACTGTTTGAGACCCCAAGATATTAGCATAAGGACCAATTAAGAAAAACAATTAGCACATTCCAATATCACTTGTTTTTTGTTTTTAGCCTTCCAATATTGTTTTGATGAAAGTTACTCAGCTGACACCTAATATAACCTTTCAAAGGCATTCTAAGAGCTCGGCAAAAGCCATTAAGGTTGTGGATAAGAGAAAAACCACGCTGACAAGAAGATCTACATAATTGCATGTTCACATCTCTGCCATCAGATTTGAAAGAAAAATTTCTGAGATATATGGTAATTAGATCCTAAGTTAAGAAGCATTTAAGAACATCCATAAAATCTAAGAACAAATTTCAGAAATGAAACCTCTTTCTGCTCTAAGCGCTTATTTAACTCATTCATCTCTTTATCCATGGTATTCTGCAAAAGTGCATGCTCCAATTCCTTTACTGCTTCATCACTTTCACCTGAATCGTCACCTGATAAAAGTAGGGAAATAGAAAACATAAATAATAGCTTCTCTGGACAATCCAAGATGGACAGAGTCGGAAATTACTCAGCCTTGGTTACATAATATAACAACACAGTATCAAAGTACTGCTTATTTTCATAAGAGAGATGCATAGACTCTAGTCCCTGACTATACACTTATGTAGAGACTATTTACTAGGACAAGGAAAAAAATACTTCTATATTCTTCTGAAAGAAGGATGCAGGGCCATGAGTCATTGATCCTATCCCTCTCTGCAAGATTCTGAATTCCAATCTCATTTCTTAAAATTATGAAATTAACATATGGCTCAGAATACACAGATAAAAAAACGTGTACCAGATATACTTTCAATCATGGGATGATCAGATGAAACAGAGCTCTGAAAGTGTCTTTCAAGATAAATATGACCATCCTGAGAAATTAAGGGGAAAAGAAATAAAAATAAATGTCCGTTATGATCATCTGGTTGTTTTAATGACATTGACTTAATAAATACAAGCAAAAGTAACAGAAAATTTAAATTTTTTCCCATTTACATACTGGTTCATCAATTTCACATTTGTCTACAAAAGCACATCTACTGCGATATTCATGAAGTTCATGAGAGAGGCCCTCATTAGTCGCCTCAAGCCACACAATCCTTTCCTTGAGAACCTGTAGAGCAGGAGCATCAAGCTATATATTAGGCTCCACTTATCTTACGGTAATTCAAATGTAAAGTTTATGATGATATATACCCGCACTTCATCAGCTGGAGTTCCTCCCCGAGCACAAAGTTCAGCCTGCAAGTACTTTAACTGTTGACGCATTTGCTGCATCTCATTGGATATCAAATCTCGATTAGCCTGAAATTAACAACAAATATTGTAACAGAAGAAACTTGATCTGGTTCTCAACGGCTGGATTGTACATGAACTTAAAGTAACAAAGAACCAAGAATCTTACAATAGGCTTATTTTGAATATTGCGAGCACGATTTGCATATTTGAGAGTATTGAGACTTTCCTCAGCATTGATGTCGGCAGGACTAATGCAAGCTGGGAAAAGGAGAATCCTTTCGTTATTAAAAAGCAGGTAAAATTGGAATTATGATCAGGAAAACAATATTATAATAATATCTCCAGGAGGCAATAATATACACATGATGCAGTATGTAGAAACTATGTATAAAAGAAGAAAGATATCTTTAATTAATCATAAAGTCAAAAGGTAAAAACACTTTTATCTGATTATAAGAATGACAGTGATAGACATGTAAACATCAAAATTCGGCTTGGTTTAATAAAAGTTTTCAAAGCACTTCATTTTGTGATAGATAAATAAAAAAAGATCATATGTTTGTGCATGCAGATTTTAAAATTTAGGAGTACTTTTGATAGCACCTAAGGAGGTGCTTTTCAAAGTTAGCTTGTTCTTATTAAAATTGAAAAGTCTTATATAATCTCATATATTAATAAATATTCAAATTTATCTTTATATTCATGTCTGTTATGGTTTTTCTAAATCTTAAAAATTGTTTTACCCAACACAATTGATGCTACAAGTTTTGGAAAACTATCTTTTAAAAGTCAGCTTTAATAAACTACTTTCGAAAAGTAAAAGTTTTCCAAACCCAGCTTTCATCTTGTATTTTTTTAATCAAACTGCTGTTTTGTCACCCCCCTACTTCAATCACGAAAGTAAATAATAAATGTGTTCCTAGCGTCATTTCCACTTGACCAATTCTGCTCTTTTGTGGTATAAGAGTATCATAAATGGATGCAAAGGAGGCAAGTTTTGTTAGAATATTCATTAAAAAATTAAAAAGGAAGATGGAAATACTTCCTCTACCCTTATGATATTGTGGTAGTATAACAGGGAAACTCAACCAAGTATTATTTAAAATTAACTGTCCGCATAGACCAAGCACTAAATCTATTAACACAGGAACTTGAAATTAAGAACTAGATTATACATTAATAGAAAAAGATTTTCCCTGCTGAAATAAGATGGCTTCAAATGAAACAAAATGAAGCTAAGGAAAGCAAAGGAACATTTCATAGTTTCAATGGATTTAACCAAGGGAAGAGAGAGAAGGGTTTAAACACACATCAGTTGTATTAATGAATCAACTTTTAGCAATGATTACCTATCATGACAGTTTTGCTGTTTCCACCAAGTGAATCCTGCAACAAGGACGAGGAATTCTGGATCAAAAGACTCTTAAGAGATGGACATTAAGAAACTAAAGATAGATATGTTGATTACTATGTATAAAGTTACAAGTCAAAGCTTACAGACTTGGATATAGAAAATGCTGCTACTGATAAATAGTATCTATGATTTCGCATATCAAGTTTATTTATAGGTTCCATAAAGTTTTATATGAACTTTTTGTTCAATGCCTTTAAAAATTTTCAAAGCAATAATTGGCCAGAAGTAGAATGTATATGAGACCTAAACCTGTAAATCAAACTATGAATATGTAAGGAAGATATGTTAAGAGAGATGGTCCTTAGAACAAATTTTCAAAAATTGCATAATAGCATAAAAATAAGAAAGCTATGGTAAACATGATTCTCAAAAGAGCAAAATACAAAGACGATTAAGTCTAAAAGCTATCCTATAGGTAACACACAAGGACATAACCACTATGTCAAACCAAAAAATGTTAGCCTAACCTGCAAAAGTCGAGTGAGTTTGCTATCCCGATACGGGACATGCATACCCTCCTTTCGCTTTTTCTCATCTCCCAATGCGCTTATGACATTTCCAAGTGCAAGGAGACCTTTATTGATGTGTATGCCTATTAACCAAAACATTTAGTTAATATCACTAGTGAGTCCTTACCATTGTCATTTTATATTAATGCAGTACTGAGGCTGTCAAAGAACTTTGAAATTTGAAACAAAAATGTCCAAGGTATTCAAGCTTGTCATGTATAACCAACCTTCTTTTAAACGAACACCATCAGAACCAGTTCTTTTAGCTCGCTCAGATCCAGCTAGATCTACCAAATGGAGCTTTGCAGAAAGGTATTCTTCACCCATATCCTCGTCTGAAGAGTCATTGTCGGGAGAAATTGAATGGAGCTTGCGCATCTGTTCTAGTGTGATTGTGAAGATGGCATGTGACCGACTAAATACAAAAAGGGAACCACAATTGTTAGATAACAAAAATTATGGTGGAAAACATAGAAATAAAGCTTTTCTATCACTTCTTGTTTGAGTTTAAAATCAAATGGAAATCACCATAAAAAGCTAAAGTGCAAAGCCTACTTCTACTAGGAAAAAGGATTTAAAAAAACTATCTTCAAAAACATCAGTACCACCCAAACCAAATTATTGATAACTATGGTACCAACAAAATGATACTGTGTTTCATAAAACTTATCAAAATTATTGTGCCCTCCTATCTAGAGAACATGTGATTTTTCAATATAAAGAATGACTACGTGACGTGCTCATCTTCATCATAAAATTGAATGCAATTTTCAAAATTAAACTAATACGAATGTATTAGCTAATATTCCGATGTTGTCAGCATGGAAAAGTACACAGAATGTAAACACATCACCAGACATATACACCAAAAATGTGAAGCTGTTTCAAATTTTCAATGTATTCGAGCATAAAATGACATATTTAACATCTTTTTACAATTGGCATTAGACTGAGAGCACATTATTTACCTGGACTGGTTGTTCATATTTGTACTTCCTGTTGCCCTACTTAAAGAACCCTGCTCCAAGCAAGTAGACATCTCCTGTAGTGTACTCACAGCAACTTCAGTTGATCCTGCCAGTGTTATGACTCCACTTGAGGTTTCACGAATTTGTATCGGTGTTCTCCCAGGAACAGTTGCTTTTCCAGAATTGCCATTAGCAGATTCCAATTTACTGTTAGATATAGAATCTAACAAGTCCCTCACCTCTTCCTTCAAAATCTGTAAAATAAATTGTACAAGTAAGTCCTCAAAACAAACGGCTGCAAGGAAAATCCATTTAACATGGATCATCCATAATTCATAAAATGTTTAGGCGGGTTTATAATCAAATGATTCAAATTTTAATGAACAAATCACTATATATGTTAAATATTTGACAAGAGTGTGCAAATACACACTATCAAAGTTATGGATAATATACCTCAATGTAGGACACATGCAACTGAAATTCTGTCTGATGCTTTAGTGTTTCAATCTTGCTGAACAAGGCATTCATAACCTTAGGAATTAATCCAGCCTGTGTCTGACAATTGTCACTATAGCCAGTTCCCATTGTATATGTTTTCCCAGATCCTGTCTGTGGAGTATATGTGCGTCAGATACAAACGAATAGAATGGTCTTTTCCAACTTCGAGTGTATAACATGCAAGATCGATCTCACCTGGCCATACGCAAGTACAGTAGCATTATATCCTTGGAATAAGCCATCAACTAACGGGGCAATGCATTCTTCGAACATATCAGCCAAAGGAGACCCACCATTTCCGTAAACATGATCAAATGTAAAGAAATGTGACCCAATTTGGACCTGATCATCCAAAAAAAATACACATTAAAAATGTGAAGGTTATCAAGGTCACTGATAGATATTACAGTGAAGTGACACAGTATCAGAATAGAATGATTCCATAGTTTCAACCTTCAAAACAAGCAAATTTTAATCAATTGGCATTTTATTTATCCTAGCATTCATGAAAATGTAATTAAATGCATCTATAAAACTGCAACTCAACTAATATGGTAGTAAATCCATGTCATAGTACCGTACGGAGTTTAAGTCCATCTTAATGTGCAATAATCCATATTAGAGGGAACATGTTTTTTTACTTTAATTTTGACTGATGATGACCTCTCACTTACAGCAATAATCGTTTTACTCCCTGCTCTTAATAATAGAGTAATTTTCTAAACGTGATTAGGGTGTCTAGGCTTCAAATAAAGAAGCGATTATCCTATAAATTTCTTGCGTTGAGTTTACCTGCGATGGTGAAATTCCAACAACGTATTAAGTCATTAAGTAATTGATTAATGAATTGATAAAGTAATTATGTAATATTGAATAAATCTCGGTAATACTTCAGTGTTAACTTATAAGGTGCTAAACTATCATTTTTATCCACAAATAGCATCAACATCACTATCAACACACACAAATACGAACGATTCACAAACACAAACGGACACCAACCCTTCTGCGCCTCCACACACTCTACACCACCAAGACTTATATGTGTGAATTCTAATTTTAATAATTAATGAACACATACGATTATTTTTCACCTTTCCCCTCTTCTCTCACCATCTCGTTTCTGAGGTTGTAGCTGATAGCAGGAGTAGAATGTAGAAGTAATTTGAAAATTTTGGATAATTTTTTAATAAAATTAATTCAACAAAAAATTATCGCTTGAGTGGGAGTAGTTTAGCATTTTGAAAATTTTTGGATAGAAAAAAAATAAATAATAATAATAATAATAATAATAATAATAATAATAATAAAGAAAAAAAGCAACAGGAAAGTATGTTATGACTTATGACATGAACAAACAGTACTTCAGCATAATTTTTGAAACAATTATTTTGATCATTTCTTTTTGACTCTACAAAATGATTTACGCAAAATTACACATTCAACATGGTAAGCAATCAAGAAAGGAATAAACAAATAACATTACATTTTCAAAACCCAAAAAAATATATATATTCTTTTCTAAATGATAATAATTAAGCAACCTCCACACCACCAAAACAAAATTCACGAACGCACCATTAATTAATGAAGTGCATCCACTAAACGACAAAACACATTAATAATAATCACACAAAAAAACAGTTAAAGAAAAAGAAGCATCATGTTGACGAAGGTGAAGAGACGAATTTCGAGGTACCTGAGGCTTCGCAGGCGTAACTGAAACGCATTCTCTGCAACCTTGCTGTCGTTCATCAGCAATGAGCGGACGAATGTGAAGAGCAACTTTCACAGAACAATTCTCCGATGTCTCCATCGAAACAGAAAAAGAAAATTAAAAGAAAAAGAAAATTAGGGAGAGAGATTAGAGGTTAATCGAGGTTCCAGGGGAAGGAAAACGAGTCCCAATGTGTGATCAATTAGGAAGATTAGAACTTAAGATAACGATACAGCTGCAAGAGAGAGAGAGAGAGAGAGGGAAATAGATTTTTAACAGCAGGAGAGAGAGAGAGCATGAGAAAGAGTAGTGGTTGTTGAGTGAAGAAATTGAGAGAGAAGGAAAGAACGAAAAGCGCGGTGGTTTGAAGAGTAGCGGAGCAGAAAACAAAAAGCAACCGCAATCACAACAACCACCACAATTAACACTACATTGAACTGTTTCACACTTTTTCTTCTTCACTACTTCTTGCTTCTTGTATGGCAGTGACTAATAGCTATGCGCTATTGCCTATTCCGATGCTCTCTCTCTCTTTCTCTCTCTCTCTCCTTATTCCTTGTTTATTATTATTATTATTATTATTATTATTATTATTAATTTCTTCTTCTCGTGGCAAGTTCCGAAGCACAAGTGCACTACTATCTTCACTCTGTCGCTCTTTTCTCTCTCCCACCACGCCCTTTTCCCTCCGAATTTATTTTATGTCATTTTATTCCGGTTAATATTCAACGGACAAAATCTCCATTTCCATCAATGTTTTGGTAGGTGTGAATATTATGGCGAATGCTTTATGCTAATGCGTAAAAAAAAAGGATCATAACGTTTTTTAAAACCTAAATTATAAATTTTAAATTATTGTTATAAAATATAATAAATGATTATGTGTTAATAAAAATTTATTTATTTTATGTCTTTTAAAAATACATGTTAAAATTATAAATTAAATTTTTTTATTATATTAAAAATATAAAAAATAAATTTTTAATGTATTTTATTTTGTATTTATGAAAAAAATTTAAATATTTTTATTAATGATAAATTTATTACATTCCTTAAAGGCGCATATTACCTAAATTCAATTAGAAAAGTTGCGTCAATAAAATCAAAGCTGTTTGAATCTAGACGTAGGAAAAGGAAAATCACTTAAAGAAACAAAAATCTCACTTGTAGTTGTAATTAACTAGTAAATAATTAATTAGCATTGATAAATGTGGCAGCATTGACTGGATGCAGACTATTAGCTCTTGTTGGACTTTTTAAGAACATAATAATTATTGAAGAGTGTTAGTGAGTAAATTTTGTGATTTATAATTATTAATTAGTTATTATTAATATTTTTTATGGTGTAAAATTTTATCTAATAATATAAAATTATTTATTTTTTTATTAAGTGTTGATCAAATTTTAATAAAAGTGTTCACCTTTTAAATTTTCTCATAATTATTAGGTGTTTAAGAATTTCGCAATAAATTCTCGACAAATTTTTAAATACTATAAAAGCTATAAAGCATGAATATTTTATTGAATTATTGTATTTACTATTTAATAAATAATGTGCATATTTAATTTGAATTTTTTAATATATTTAAATCATAATTTAAAAAGAATTTACAAAAATAAAATAAAATTTGACTCTAATCTCTTTCTCATTTTTAAACTTTTGGCTTTATAAATAAATTAGCAAAAAAATAACTCGTATAAAATTATTAAATATTAAAAATAAAAAAATCTTATTTTTTAAGATTATATTTATTAGAGATATAATAATTTATATTATTTTTTTATTAGTTTAAATTTTTTTAAAAAAATAGTATCATAAAATAGTATTATATCTCTATGTTTAAAAAGTCTAACGTTCAATGCTTGGTGAATTAAAAAAAAAAGCATAAAATAAATAAAAAATTATGTAAAAAAAATCAAATAAATCCAAAAAAATTCTTACTTAAAGAAACTTATTAAAAATATAATTATTTATGTTGACTCCTCCTATTAACTTAAATTTTTAAAAAAAGTTGTACATACAAAAAAAATATATTAAAATTTTGTATTTAAAATATTTTTTAAATATATATATATATATATCACACAAAAGATAACTAATAATATTTCAATTTTTTAAATTTATAATTTTATATTTCTTTATTTTTTGTATTTCTTTGATGTTGAATACATATTCACTATTAATTAGTTTGAAATTTTTATAATTTTTTTTTATCAATTACAATTTTTTTGTGTTTTGTATTTAGTAATTTGTGTGAGTTTTGAAAGAGTATAAGATATACAATTTTTAAGTTTTAACTAGAATTTTATATTTAGTTCTTGTACTTTATATGTTTAATTTGTCATTAACTTGTGTGTGTGTTTTTTTTTTTTTTTGGTCTAAAAAAAAATTTATGTATTTTGAAATTGTAGATTTGTTGTGTTAGTATCGCAACTACCTTATAAATATAAGTTTAGAAGAACAAGAATAAGAAAAAACAAGCATAATTTTTTCGACAATAACAACAATTATTGATTCTTTTTTCAAAAAAAAGATTATAAAATATATGTGAAACATGTAATTTTGTCGAGATGGAGCTTACAAACTTTGAGAAAGTAAAAAAGCAAGAAGAATGAAAAAATACAATTAAAAAATCATATTCGACAAGAATAACACTTGTGAGCTGGTAAATTACCTTTTAAATAAAAATGTTATTGAAATCAAATTATATATATACAAGACTAAATTTAGTCTCAATAGATCTATTTAAAATTAGGCAAGACTCGTAGTAAAAGGATATGTACAAATTCTTAAGATAGATTATATAGAGACATTTGCACCAATATGTCACGGCCTTAAACACACTTCAACATTATCGTACTGACCTTCGAACTTACTCAACCTCTTGAGTATACCGGGTCGTCCAAGTAATATCTCAAGTGAGTGAGGATCGATCTAAGGAGATTGTTGGTTTGAGCAAGCAGTGGATACCTTGCAAATCTTAGTTAGGCGGATAGAAATTAGAGTTTGTCACGAAAAGTATGTAAAACAGATAAATAGAACATTACTAGATAGATAAGAATTCAATGGTATGAGAACGGTTGAGACTTCGAAAATGCTTTGTCTTTCCGAATTAACTTTTCTTATTGTCTTCTTCAATAACCTTCTGATTCCTTCAATGGCAGCCGTAAGTGATTAACTCATGTCCTCTCATCAAGTTAACCTCCTCTACTGCAGCAATCCACCATGTTGAAGTGACTCATGTCCTCTTATCAAGCCACCTCTAGGTTTCTCATTGTAGTAGAAGATGAAGCTCTAAGCAATCTACTCCCCTTCACGATCCTACTCAAGGTGCCACAGACAAGGCAGATCTTCCGGATCAGAAAGTGCTGTTTCTCTGACTCTAGCCTTAATGCCACAGAGACCTCACACACCCATAGTCAACAAGATTTCATGTCACATATCCAAAGTTGCTCAGATGCTCTATTAGAACCCGCAATGCAATCTCTAGCTTTAGTTCAACGCTATCCGGATCAGAAATCGCACGGAACCCATGTAGAATAAGGGTGATTGTCATGGGTCACCATCAATTCATAAGATGAAGAACGAGGTTGCATAAGAGAATAAAATCAGACATATTGAATGAAAACAGTAATATTATTGATCCATGAAACTCAGCAGAGCTCCTAACCTTAACCTTAGGAGGTTAGTGACTCATACTGTACAGAAAATAAAAGTGAAAGGTTCGAATGGGCAAATATCAAAAGTCCTCTAACAATGAGGATCTTTGTTATATTTATACTAGTCTAGTAACTAAGGATTACAGAAAATAAGATAAACTAGTCTTGTAGTGCGAAAATTCACTTCTAGGGTCCACTTTGTGAGTGTTTGGGTTGAGTTTGAGTGTCTCTCACGAGCTAGTATCCCTTAGGGGGCGTTGGACGCCAATTGCTCCCCTGTGGGCACTGAACGCTAGGAATAGAGCTGGTGACTAGCGTTGAATGCCAATTTTGGGCCTTCATTTCAAAAGCAAAGTATGAACTATTATATATTTCTGGAAAGCCCTAGATGTTAGCTTTCCATAGCCATTGAGAGCGTGCCATTTGGACTTGTATAGCTCCAGAAAAGCTCCTTCGAGTGCACGAAGGTCAGATCCTGACAGCATCTGCAGTCCTTTCTCTGCTTCTGAATCAGACTTTTGCTCAAGCTCCTCAATTTCAGCCAGAAAATACCTGAAATCACCATAAAACACACAAACTCAAAGTAGAATCCAAAAATGTGAATTTTTCACTAAAACCTATGAAAACTTAATAAAACTTAAATAAAATATAATGAAAACTATATGAAAATGATGCCAAAAAGCGTATAAAATATCCGCTCATCAGGAAGTTCTCCACCTCTCGAGCGTCCCTGATGCCCTTGAACTCTTTTGGCTTTGGGAGATCAATCTTTACCATCTCCCTTCTAATGGTTGGTCGAGATTTTTCCTCCTCGAACCAAACTCAAACTTTCTCAAATAGCTTTAAAAAATTTTCAAACTTCTCTTTGATTTAGAGCATGCTTTTTTTTGAAAAGCATCTTATTCTTCCAATACGTGAGTCTTGAGGGTCCCCTTGTCGTATTCTATCCTTTGGTAGCGCTCATCCATAGAGGATAGAATATTTTTCAGCATAGAAACTATTTCTTCTAATAAGTTAAAGTTCTTACCTCTAAACTCACTTGAAGAACGCACCTTTTTATTTTTTCATTGAGAAGGAATAGCATCCCTTCCCCTTTAAAACTCAACATGTTCCATGGTCACACTAGAATTCATACCTATAAACACTTGTGCTCTCTCTCGAACCTTGCTCTAATCCCAAATTGTTACGACCTTGGACATACTCCAATGCTACCATGCCGACACTCGAACTAACTCAACCTCTTGAGCTAAGATAAGTTAAGCTAACCCTCAATATTTAGCAAAAAAGCTAAGAACACAAGAGAAAGAAAGTTTTGGTAGAAATAACACTTTATTACTCAAGTGTTTGTTTCAAATGACTCACATCCCCAAACTCTAACTTTCACTCCTATTTATAGCCATCCACCTCCTCAATGGTGGTTATGATTAAATCTAATCAACGATCCAGATTGATCATCCAAAATCTTCACTACAACTATTTGTCCTACCATATTTTTCTTAATACTTCTAGATTATTCCATACTACTCTTCATACTTCTATATATATCCACACTCTTTTAGAATACTCTATGACCTTCTAAAGTCTTCTAAAATCTTCTAGGATATTCTGGACTTTCTAAGACATTCTAGAACATTTTGAAACCATCTAGAACATTCTTAAAAACTCCAAAAATTATACAAACACCGTTAAATCTAACCTTCTAAAATTTACCGTGACAAATAGCTCACCTAGATGCAATAAGAGCACTCATTGTACTAGCAACACAAAAGCACTAGAAGATCTATCAACTTGATGTGAAATTTATCTTTCTAATAGAGAATTTGAGCAAGAAGTATACATTGATCAACCACAAGGATTCACTGTAGAAGGACATGAAGATAAGGTGTCAAGGCTAAAAAAATGCTCTATGAACTTAAGCAAGTTCTGTGAGTATGGTACAATCGAATTGACAACATTTTATTAATCATGAATTCAGGAAGAGCAAAAGTGAGTTTGCACTCTATTTTAGAACGCTAGATAATTCAAGCACTCTCATAGTTTTCTTATATGTGGATAATTTCATCTACACAGAAAATAATAAGACAATTATTAGAGATTCAAAGAAGAAATGAAGCAAATATTTGAAATGACTGACTTAGGATTGATGCACTTTTTTTTTTTGATATTGAGATCAATCTAAATGAAGACGAAATTTTCATCTCCCAAGAAAAATACACTCAAAATTTGTTGTAAAGGTTTAAGATGATTAATTATACGGCAATGTCTACTCTTCTATTTCATAATGAAAAATTACAAAAAGAAGATGGATATGGAGAGGCAGATGCTTCACAATACAAAAGTCTCACAAAAAGCATCCTTTATTTAACTATCACAAAATCAAACATAATGTATGCAATAATTCTATTGTCCAGATTTATGTAAAAGATAAGTCAAATTTACTATGGAGTTGTAAGAAGAATCTTAAGATATCTGCAAGACACAAAAGGATATGGCATTTTCGATAAATTTATTAAAGATCTAAAACTACTTGGATATATTGATAGTGATTAAGCAGGATCAATTGACGACTTGAAGGTACTTCTAGATATGCATTTACACTAGGATAAAAAATATTCTCTTAGGAATAAAAAAAAAACAAAAAATTGTGGGTCAATCATCTGCTAAAGTCAAGTATGTTATAATTGCAAATGCTACTAATCAAGCAATATAACTAAAAAAAATATTTGAAGACATATATGAGCAATAGAAAGATCTAACAACTATGATGTGCAATAACAAATTAGCAAACTAATGGCAAACATTCCAGTTTACCAGTAGAATCAAGTACATAAGTATCAAGTATCATTTTATACGAGAAGCTATATTAGAGAAAAAATAAAAATCGAATATTAAAACATAGATGAATAACTGGCTGATATTTTCACTAAAATGCTACCAAGATCAAAGTTTAAACTATTTAGAAAGATGCCTAGAGTTCACAAATGTGTATTAAAGAGCAGTATTAATTATGATATACATTTGTAGAAATCTCTATAATTCTCGTAACTTTGTTTGGTAAAAGTAAATATCTAAATATTTTGATAGAAAAATCTAAAAATTAAATAAATAAATTAAATGATTACTGGAAATGTATGCTAAGATAATATCTAAAAATATCTAAAAAAAATTGTCTAGAAATTCTAAGTTAGTTGTGTTGCATCCCACTTGTAATGTTTATAAATAGACTAATATTAAACTCATTGTATCACATAAGTGAAAAAATTAAACATATCAAGTTCTAAAATATCTTTGTATTTTTTTCATAACTTATCAATAATATAACTATTGAATTTCTCTAATCATTCATCTAAATTATTCCTTTATTAAAACTATTATCTCTTCTACCATCTTGCCATAAAATTCAATACTATATTCCACTAAATAAACTTCAAACTATTAAATTACCTCATACTCTTATTTGTAACTCTTATTTGTAAAGGAGTACACAACAATCCATAATTAGGAATGACAATGAAGCGAAACAAGATGGGTATTTAAGTATTTATATCCATTCTAAACATTCATCTATTATTCTATTACTCGTTTCAATACCTATAGGTATTTTAAATTTTTTTTCTATATCCAAATTTGCAGATATATACATGCTCTATACTCGCTACACCCCATTCTGTCTCAGAACTTGATTACTTTATAGTTTTTTTTTTTTTAAGAAAAATCTATAACATGAAAATAAACAAATTAAACTGAACAAATCAATAAAATTTTAAATGTGATTAAATACTCTAGAAATATATTTAAATATAAAGATAATTCTAAATTATTTACAATAATATGTAGGATATAGATGGTCTCACAATACATCAAAATAGCCTTAAAACATTAAAATAGTCTTAAATCAAGAAAAAATTGAATTATCACATCACATAGAATAAATTTATTTTTTTCATTAATCTTAATCAAACATTCATTTTTAAGCATCTAGTCAACGAGTGAAAGGTATTTAGAGAATGTCTGAATGAGAGAAAGAAGAGGGACAGATTTTTGGCAGTGTGAGGTAGAAGAACTCGGACCGTGCGAGTTCTTTGGTTATAAACTTTTGCATAACAAATCGCACGGTTCGATTTGTATGGTAAGAGAATTTAAATTCCGGAAGGTTGAAATCGGACCCTCCGTGTAGCTTTAGCTTGGTTTTTTAATATGAAATGGGACAACAAATTGCATGGTCCGAGTTCCATGTTGAGAATTTGAATTGAACTCGGACCCTCCATTTTGCATGAGCTTGGCTGAACTGCTAGATGAAATCGCACGGTCCGATTTCATTTTTTAAAATTTTTTTTGAATCAGATTAACCTAGTCGAAGGGTGTGAGTTCGTTAAAGCTAAGAGGCCTATATAAAAGTGTGAAGTGAACTGGTGGTAGCTTACTCGCGTCTTCTTTCGCTTCTTGAACGGCTGCTTCTTCTATTTCTTCTTTCTCGTTTCTCCATTGCTTGTTTTGAACCTGAAAATCTAGTAGCTAAAGTTATGATTTTTTTTTGTGATTGAGAGAAATGAGTGACAGAGTGTTACTAAAAGTGTATTATTTTGGTCAGATTTTGTTACAAACGTCTGAAGGAGTAAAATTTATTTGTGAAAAGCTGCTAGATGTTGTTATTCTTTTTATCATCTCATTTGAAGAGCTCAAAGGTGTGATCTGTGAAAAGATTAATTCTGAGAGGGCAAGAAAAATATCCTGTATTCTATACAGATATCCCATACCATTGTTTGGTGGATTCGTCCAGTTTCAAACCAAATATGTGACGGACGAAGAGAGCATGCAAGAGATATTTTCAATGTATATTAAAAATTGGGCTCAGATCTCGTTCATCGAGTTGTATGTTGAGTTTGAACAATCTGAGGCCGACTGGAATATTCTACGGGAAGATTATAACAGTGACAGTGAAGAAGAGTTCGAAAGCAACTACGAATTTGTTGCTCCAGATGGAGATGAAGATCAAGGTGACGGAACTACGGCTCCAGATGTGACAGAGGTGGCAAATGCACTCGCAAACGAAGTGCCGTTTGAGGAGCCATCATTCATGCGAGTTTTGGACTTGGAAGCCATGCATGTTCCGGAGTTTCCGGAATATATGACTACAAGTACATAATTCGTCGTATTAGTTTTTTTAGTTGGTTATTGATTTAGTTATGAATAAATTAGTATTTATTTACCATTATTTACTCAAATAGATGTCATAGTTCTCAGGATCGAACTGGTGCTCGAACAGTTCAGGTGACTGGGTCACTGGTTCAACTGCTGGGTAAGTGGTTGAACCGGTTGACCCGGTCCTATGTAAATAAAAAATAAAAAATTAGCACGAATGTTAAATAAGAAACTTGAAAATGTATGTGTTTGCTAACATTTTAAAAAAATTAAGTTATTTTAAACCAATATGGAACAGGAACAATAAATATTTTATTTTTTTTACTGTTATATATATACTACAAGTACTTATTAGAAAATAATAATAAAATTCTCTACAATATGATTATTAAAAATTACGTGAGTTTGTAATTATTATTCGCACTGGATCGATGCCTTGTACGGTTCAAACCCAATGAACTGGACCCTTCATTGGGTTTGATGGTCGAACTGGTCGGTCCGGTCCGGTTTTTACATCTGATGCTGATGTTCTTATTTTGTTTAGAGTGACATAATAACATGATGTCTGGTTTGGATGTATATCATACTAGATGTAGTGAATGTTGATTTACCCTTATTATCGGTTTTGAAATATCTGTGTATTAATTTAATTTTTTCTATGGTGGTTGTCCCAGCAGAAATTCCTATTGTCGCAGATGGTGAATTTGCCGTTGGTATAGAGTTCAGTTCCAGGGAAGCTGTTATTAAGGCGATAAAAGAGTATACCATACGACGAAGCGTAGACTACAGGGTGTATGAGTCTGAGCCGTTGACATTTTATGCCAAGTGTACACAATATGGGTCAGGGTGTGATTGGCTTATCAGGGTTAGCATGATCAGCAGGAAGTACTGTTGGGTTATAAAGAAGTATAATGGTAGTCACACCTGTACCAGAGCCACCATTTCACAGGATCATTCGAAGCTGGATTCTATCACAATTACAGAAGCAATAAAGCCATTGGTTGAGGCTGACCCCTCCTTAAAGGTAAAATCGGTTATAGCAGAAGTGCAATCGAAGTTCAACTACACCGTTAGTTATCGGAAAGCATGGTTGGCTAAGCAAAGGGCAGTAGAAAAAATATTTGGAGGTTAGGAAGCATCGTTTGAAGCATTGCTTATATGGTTTGATGCCATGTGTCATAAGGAGCCATCAGCTGTTGTCTATTTTGAGACTATGTCTGCATATCAAGGTGATGACTTGGTGGGTGATATTCGGATACTGCATCGAGTATTTTGGAGTTATTACCCCTGTATTAGGGCATTCAGACATTGTAAGTCAGTTGTTCAGGTGGATGAGACTCACTTGTACGGAAAGTATAAGGGTTGTCTACTAGTGGCAGTTTCACAGGATGACAACAATAATATAGTCCCAATTGCGTTTGCTATTGTGGAGGGAGAGACTTCTGATGCATGGCACTTTTTCCTTAGTAACCTCCGTCAACATGTTGTCACTCGGGATGGTGTGCGTCTAATATCCGACCGACACGAATCCATCAATGCAGCTGTGGAACGCAGTAACAGAGCTTGGTCACCTCCTAGAGCTTTTCATATGTTTTGCATAAGGCATATAGAGTCAAATTTTCTGAGAAAGTTCAAGGCACCGTACCTCCAAAAATTGGTCGTCAACATTGGTAATCATTTAGTAAATTTAAGTAAGTTATTAACAGAGTTACCGTCGACATTTGTTTTGACCTCTATTATTTTTCTTTTTTTATGTTGTTATCCTCCAGGATATTTGAGGACGGTGCGGGAGTACGAGGTGCGTTACCAACGATTACAGGAACGGGGTGAGGCATATACAAACTGGTTAAACTGAATTCCTCGCGAACAGTATGCATTGGAATTTGATGGTGGATACCAATGGGGTCACATAACGACGAATCTAGTGGAATGCATCAATTCAGTATTGAAGGGTATACGCAATTTTCCCATTACTGCTATTGTGAAGACAACATTATACAGGCTAAACGAGTTGTTCACCAAAAAAAGAGCAGAGGCAAAAGCGCGAATTAATGCTGGCCATGTGTTTTCTGATGTCGTGACCTCGAAGTTGCATGCAAACCAACTTGCATCAGGAAACATTCAGGTTAGTTGCTTTGACCGGCAAAATGAGGTCTTTGAGGTGCGTGAGATGCTAAGCGGACTGGAATTTGCAGTCGATCTACGTGACCTTCGATGTGACTGTGGTGAGTTCTAGGTGGACCGGATCCCCTACAGACATGTGTTCGCATATTGTGCCAACCAGCGACTGGATTGGCAATTGTATGTGCATGATGTCTATAAGATGGACGAAGTTCAGCGGTTGTACCGAGCAAGGTTTAAGCCACTAGGTAATCCTACTACATGGCCTGCTTACAACGGACCTCGGTTTGTACCGAATCCGTACTTGAGACGCATCACGAAAGGTCGCCCCAGGATGACGCGCTTCTTGAATGAGATGGACACGCGAATGTTACGTCGTCCTAGGCGATGTGGGCTATGTGGGGCTGAGGGACACAGTCGTAGCAGATGTCGTCAGTCAGTTGGTGCAAATGCCGACAGAGCTGCTCAATAGGTTCACAGTCTAAGATGATATTATATATGTAGCATTATATAGTATGGCATGAGTTGTCCATTTAAGTTAACATAACCTGATATATGTAACATTGTATAATATGACATGAATTCTCATATTGAGTTAACATGACCTGATATATGTAGCATTATATAATATGATCTCAATTGTCCAAATGAGGTATATTGATATGATATCTGTAGCAATATTAAGATTTTATGAAGCATTAATACGTAGTCCAGATCTTTAATACCTGAATAAGTTCATTAATGCATAAATACTCTAAACATACAAAGTAATCTTACCATAGTCCAGGTCATTAATACATAATGTCCAATAGATACAAAGTACTCTAAACATAGTCCACATTAGTAAACCCTAAATAAATACATTACACCACAACTACTTTCTGATTGCCCACTTTACATCCTTCACAAAGCTCTTGCATTTCTTGGCCGCCTTTTGGAAGACAGATAGAGTGTAGCGATTAGCGCTACGACGTGGTGGATCAATCCTCAGATTGTAAGCTTTGATTTTGTCATCTAGAGTGCGTGCCTAACCTGTATACAATTTAAAAAATACAATTAAATGTAGCACATTAGGTAATCAAACCAACATAGATACCACATATCATTCAGGAAAAACCAAACAGAGATACCATTTATGAACACAAAATAAATAACTAATCGAACATGTAAAGCAAAATACACAACATAATACCATCATTACAAGATTCTTCATCCTCATCGAACTCCTCTATATCATCCTCCTCATCATCGTCCTCGTCATTCGGGTCATCTACTAGATACGCATTGGTCTCTTGCTCGAGTGTGTTAGCATTTTCCTCAATGAGTCCCATAGAAACACGGTTAGGATTTTGACTATTAAGAACTCCGCGTCCACCATCACTCCTACTAGAGTCAATAGATACGAACCCTCCAGAAGCAACCGATGAGGTATGGCCTGGATACCTCGCATCCAACGAATACCTACCTGCCATGAACTCAGGCTGATGGCCATATTGTGATTGTTCTGCATCTGCAGCCATGAACCCAAGCAACTGGCTAAAAGAACCTTCTTTTCCTGTTTTAAACTGTGACATACCCCAATATTGTTGATGTATTGGAAATGATGGGGTAAACTGTGTCTGATGTACATACTGCCTTGAGGACTGAGGTTGTTCTTGTGGAAGTGGATTTGGAGGTGATATATGCGGCGAATGTGGCTCCTGTTCTTCATTGTCATTATCCATATCCTGACTACCCTCATCAGTATCCTGATTACCCTCATTCATATCCTGATTATCCTCATCCATTCTCTTGACCCACAAGATTCGACAAGTTCAAGTGGTCCCCAAATTTTGATCGGTATCAATACATGTAACTATCCAATGGATGCTATGAAGGTATGGGAAGCTCAGATAGAACGTAGTTATACCTGTTTGTCCAATGCATCACCCAAATTGAATGACTCGGTGCCATGGTCCAGTTAAGATTCTTAGATCAGTCAGGACTTTTCCATGCACCTTGTCCAGATTCCGCTCCTGACTAGGTACTCCCTGAACGAAACCGAACTATCGCCTAAACCTATCGGTAGCATGCCACTCGATACATTCAAATGACACTAACAGAACTGTAGCACTCCAGACAACCGACTGCATGTAGATTTCAGCAGGAGTTATGTTCGGATCCACGCGATCCACAGCATAAGCAACCCAAACAAACTGGAAAAAATAAAGGAAAGTCATGATTACAACCCACAATACCAATAACAATAACAATGCTTCATAATTATGTCCCAGACCCTAAACCCGAAACTAATACTTCTTTAATTAAAACACACCTGCCCTTCCTGAAGTTCATCAAATGCCTTCCTAAAGTGAGCTAGATTCAGATATCTATATTGTCGGTCACCACGCTCCCAGTTACGCCACCTAATATGATATATTCAATTAGCTCAACTGAATCTTAAATATCAAGATACGGGTACATTGTAACATAATATTACCTATTTGCTAGTGGAAAACTGCGGGGTTCCCTAGAAAGCGGCGATAGATTTGGCAGTCGAATCCAAGCCCAGCCGAGTAGAAGTGTTAGTGGACCATCTATTTCCTTACAGTTGAAACGAGATGCCCTGTATAACGCCCTGTAGAGGTGTGCTAGGCATGCCGCTCCCCAACTATACTGTCCAATACTGACAAAATCACGAAGCAAGGGTAGAAATTTTCAGTGCACACCTGCCCCAGACTTATCCCCAGACAAGATCGTCCCGATCAGTAACATAATGTGGCACCTCACATATCTCTGTATACTGATTTCATCAGTCAACTCTAAATTTTCTTTTAGATCCCGCAGCCATGTCAGTTTTATGCAGCTACCTCTACAGTCCGACTTACGTGGTGTAACTCCAAATTGAAGCAAATACTCTGCCTCCAAGGCTTCAAAACTACTCATTGTCATCCTTGTGATTGGAAGACCATCCGTCGGAAGACCAAGAATTAGAGCCACATCTTCAAGAGTCACGGCACATTCACCAATGAGAAGGTAAAACGTATGTGTGTCTGGGTGCCAACGTTCGATTAGAGCATTCACCAATGCTTTCTGACACTGCACTACCCCAATCTGAGATACATGATAAAAACCGGTAAGTCGTAAATGCTCCTCCACCCTATCGTTGTACCGATCCGGAGGAACTGGGTAGTCACATGTCAACATTCGTAATTTCTACACAAAACATAACAAATTAATAGTCAACTCATTAACAATTACTAACTTACTATCATAAATCATTTTACTAAATTCTTATAAAAGTAATTATTCTAACTTCTAAAATTAATTATTAATCCTTAAAATTATTCATAACTAACTACTAATAAAAATAATTACTAATACATATATTCGTAATCAAAATTCTCAACTTACAACATCTAGAATAGTATCTAATATTAATTACTGATTTACTATCATTTAAACATTTTTTCCTCAACTATCAAAAAATATTACTAAACAGTATATGCCATCCTTCATCCTCTAACAACGGTAACAACAATTAACTTGCTAATAATGATGATTACAATTAAAAAAATTTAAATATTCTCATAATAAAACCTAACGTGCTTTAATAAAAATAATCCTACCTACTAATCATTCAGTACTAACAATTTCTCACAATAACAATAACATTTAACTTCATCCATAACAGTTATAGTTAACAATTTTAAAAGGATTTTAAAAAAAATTAACGTTCTTTCCAAATATAATTATAATAAAAAATTAAAAAAAATATTATAGTCTCTATAAAAAATCTCTATCATTCTGTTTACATTTTTAAATTCAAAAACTAACAAGCATAATAATAATTAATTTCCTAATAATAATATTTATAATTAAAAATTAGTAAAAAAATTTCAAAAAAATTCCAAAAAAATCTAACAAATATTGAAAAATACTAATAATCATTCTATTTATATTCTTAAATTGCATTTCTAACAACAATCATAATAATTAAATTTCTAACAATAATAATTATTAACATAAAAAATTCAAAAATTCAAAAATAAAACTTACATAATCAGGATGACTGAGATAATGAATAATATGAAATTCAGATCGATCAACATCTTTAATTTTATATTTTTTTGGCATAATTTTCTTTCTTCCAACATGCAACTTTCAGAAGCGGAGAAAGGAAGAAGAAGGTGGGAGTGAAGTTGAAAGTGAAATCTGAAAGTGATAGTATTCGGATGGTGGGAGTGGGTTGCTTGGGTCTTTGTTTAGTTTCAGGACACCGTTCGGAGAGAGGCTGCAGCGCGACGCATGTCCAGGCTGCATCAAATCGGACCTTACGTTTGGTGAAACGCAACTCGGACGGTCCGTGTGGTGAATGGAACTCGCAGGATCCGAGTTGCATCTCCACTGACACCACAAATTTGTAAAGCACACCCCTCCCCATATCAAAGTCCAACATCTAGCATGCATCCATATGTAAATTAAAAAGCGAAATTTGGATATTTCTGTATTAGTGCTTACTTTATTTTTATTTTTTAATATATATAAAAGTAAATTAATTTATAAATATATATACATACTATTATTATTATTATTATTATATAAAAACATATATATATATATATATATATATATATATATATATATATATATATATATATTAAAAGAATAATACGAGATAGATAATAGAACGAAATGGAATACGACCATACCTATCCTATATCCAAATAAAAAATAAATAGGTCAATTCAAAAAATTCAATTATTTTGAGTTGATTAAGTAATTGATTTATTCGTCCATTTAAGTAAATGTTAGAGTTTGAATTTTATTTTGTACATACAACAACCCATTGATAAATAATAGACCCTTAAATAAAAGTTCAGACTTAAAAAGTGATAATAATATGATTGCACTAAATGTTTGTGAGTAGCTTAGGCTTAGACAATAAGTTGGTTAAATATTATATCGTTAGTAATTATTGCATCAATAATTTTCCGTATTATTAATAATAATTTTACAATCATATTGTATTATTGCATCAATTTATTTTATCAATAACTCTTTTTAATATTTATAACAAAATAGTTACATAAAAATAAATAAATATATAAAGTATTAAATACACAATACAAAGTCATATTTTCCATTTGTTTTTATTTGTATGTATTTTTTCTTTATTTTATTATTATGAATGAAGGAATGAATGAATGAGATGCCGGGAGAAGAAGAGGGTATGATTTCCTTGTTATTCTTGTCCACAAAGGAGGTGGTAGAGTATCAGGAAACAGAGTAACAGATGGCAGCTATGAGCAGAGAGAGACAGAGAGCGTAAAAAGCTAAGGGAGTGAAAGTGATTTGCAGCACAAAGAGACGTAGCATAAGGGCAAGAACAAGCTTTTTGGGCCCTCACTCACATGCACATCATAACTTTGCTCCTAGGCCTCTGCGGTCCCTTTATAAAAGAAACCCACACCAAATTTATTTGCACCCATAATAATATGTTTCTATTTATTTGTCTAGTATTAAATTATTCTTTTCTTATTAAAATAAGTATTTTTTATTTTTAAATTTATTATAAATTAGTATATTAGATAAATAAAAGAGACAATTTAAAAAAAAAAAAGGAAAAGTAGTCGTTATACATGACGTATATAGTAGGATGAATTTATATACTCAACATTGTTTCTATTATCTTAATAATAATACATCGACTATCGACTATATTATATATATTTTTTTATATATGAAGGGAATAGAAAAAACCTGATATCTATTTTTTTTCTTTTTGAGAAAAAATATTATTTTTTAGATATTAAAATATTATAAAAATACTTTTTATCTTTAAGATTTGAATAAAGAAATATTAGTCGACAAACTATATTTTTCACTATTTTGACCGAAAAAAGAAATAAGTTAGTCATTATGTTAGTGTCTATTAATTTGCCAGTAATAAACTAGCTAGTCTTTGTCATTTTAGTTTGGACAAAGTCTGGTTTTTAAGAAAGTTCGTAATACTGATACATAGATATAGCCGATGTTGCGTGTTTGGTTTTAACGTTTTTATTTCTGGCCAGAAACTAAACGAGAAATTTTGGCTTTTTAAAATATTTTTATAAAAAAAAAAAAAAGTATAGAGACACAACTCTTCTATAAGCCAATATAAGTTAACTCTATTAATTTTGTATCTCTTAAAAATAAAATTTAAATAATTACTAATTAATAATAATTAATTAATATAAAATGCAGTTCAAAAACATTTATTGGTTTGTTTTTGGCCGAATCCCCTCTTGATTTCATAGCGAGATCAGTTACATCTAATTTCTCTCGTGTTTATTAGAGAAGAGTTTGAACTGTGCATGCAAGTATGCAAGTTGTAAAGGCTTTATCACGTTGACCCTTCTGAAGTCTCCAAAAGTCCATATAAATTGAATGCATAAATAAGTTGAAAATGTTTCGTGACCAAATTTATCTGGTAAAGAAATTCAGTTTAAGTTGTTAATTAATTTTTTTTCCTTACACACATATTTTCTGCTTTTTCCTCCTTCTTCTCTTTTTTTTTCTAGGCTATGTTTTCTTTTTCGTTTTTCAATGTTTGTAGCAAACATTTTTGTATTTTGTAATTAAAAATTTGTTTTTTTTGTTACTTAAATTTCTAATTTCTAATTTTTTAATTTTTTTATTTTATGGACAAAATTTCTTACAATAACCATTTAGGAAAAAAACAAAGAACTTATTTTGAGGAAAAAACAAATATTTGTACATAAAAATACAAAAATTTTAAGTTTTTCATTTTTTGTTTTTCTTCTTTTTGACGATAAACATAGAAATGTTTTTACGATAAATGCAAAAATTTTAAAAGATAAACACATGAAAAAACATATAAATTTTAGATATTTGTGTTTATTAAAATATAATTTTGTGTTTAGTTTTGATAAGATATATATATATATATATATATATATATATATATATATATATATATATATATATATATATATATATATATATATATATATATATATCATGTTGAGTTAAAAAAAATCATGTTGAGTTATTTTTTACGAAATTTCTATATTTTCGTAGAAAAAATTTATGTGTTTCGCAATTAAAATTTTTTGTGTTTTTTTATTTTATCTATGTAATTATTCTATGTTTGGTTTCACAAATTTCTGTGTGACTCTGTTCATCTTCATAAATTTTTGTTTTTTTATTATTAAAATTTATTTGTTTTTATTTTTTATTTTAGGATATTTTTTTTTGTAACAAACGTTTAAAAAAATCAAATATTTAAAGAAAAACATAAATTTGTCAAGAAAAATATAGAAATTTTACTTTTTTTAAAAATTATTTTTTACATAAATTTGTGTTTATTTTTTACATAAATTTCCGTATTTGTGTAGTAAAAATTTATGCCTTTTTTAAGTTTTTTTAATCTGGACTTAATCCAGTTTAACCATAGCTCTATAGTCACATTTTTTTTTTGTCTAAGATTACAATATTTGGAGCACCTCTAAATTTTCTATCAAAAATTTTAGTATGTAACTATAGCTTACTCTATGGCTATGGTCATGGTGTTGTAAATCGTGACATTAACCTATTTTTTGGTCACGGTTTTTTGAGAATTTAAAAACGCAATGTTGATTTTTTTTTTTTTTTTAACGTGATCATATCCAAAAATTATGATTTATAAAGATGACATATGATTTTTTTTATTATTGAGGGTTTTAAATTTTTTTCATTAATCTACATGATTATTACAAAATAAATCTAAAAATCTAAAAAGATAAATAAATACGACTCAACTAAACAATAAAATTTACATTAGATTCTAAATATTTTTTGTTCAAATAATACAAGTTTAGATATATTATAGAATAAAATATATTTTTTGCTCTTAAAATTTACTAAAAATTTTAAAAATATCCTTACATTTTATTTTGTTTTAATTTTGTCCTAAAAATTTTTGATTTGCATCAAATTTACTACTAATGACTGATTTTTCAAAAAAATTATGACCAATTCAGGAATAACTTCACAAGAACAACCTTTAATAAAATCAAATCAAACATATTTATCATGCATTATTATTGGATTAGTCCTAATTTTTTTTAAAATTTAGTTGTCAGGGAGATATCTGATGTAAATAAAAAATTTCTAAGACAAATTGAAATAAAATAAAATTTAAGAATATTTTTTAAAATTTTAGCAAATTTTAGAGATAAAAAATATACTTTACCCTATATTATATTATTCACTATATGTAATACAGTAAAGTCCCATAACAAGAAAAAAAATCTAAAAAAATTAAAATATATATTACAATTAAATATCTACAATATCATATCCCTTTTTTCACAAAAAAAATAAATATTTTAGCAAAGACGAACACTTCATAATAATATTGAAGACAATAATGATCATAATGATTATAAGGGTGCTGAAATGGTGCACAATTCTATAAAATTTTATGTAGATGTAACTAGATGTGGTTATACTAGCCGGACCTGTAGGTATCTAACTTGTTCCTACTCGATCCGGACTAGTAATTACTCGACCCGGTGCGGAACGGGATGGGATGGGGCGGGGCGGGATCGGATTTAAGGAATATCTGTCCTTATCCTTCCTAATTATATGTAATATACGAAAAAAAATTAATAAAATGATTAATATGTTGGTTGATATTGTATCATTCTTGTATTTTTAGTTTAATTTATATTATATATGCGATTATGGTTATTTAAATTTTGAATTTAATTGTGTTTTATAGATTTTAATGATTATAGGGTTTGATAGAGACCAGATGGATAAGAACGAAATGGATACCCATAATGGCAGGTATTCGTGCGAGCCGATTAGGATTTAATTTTTACTACTCAGTAAGCAGGGATAGGACAAATTTTATACATGTTATTGTAGAAAAAACAAAAATTTTAAGGTAAAGAATAATAATGAGATTTATATTAAAACAAAGCGTGGAGTATATAGACATCCTAAATTGCTAATATTTTATCTTGTATAGAATTGATGCTTAGAAACTCAAATAGGGCCAACAAGTTGTAGTTTGCAATCTAAATACTAAATTTAAAATAATAAAACATTGCAAATAAATGGAGTGGGAGTTGAACTCATGAGGTTGAATTGGAATTAGAAAGGTTTAGCCAATTAAATTGATTATATTAAGTATTAACTAATTTTTTTTATAAAAAATTGGCAGGTGGCTTCCCTTTGTCCATGAAAAATTTTGCTACGGGAGTGGATTCTTTCGAGTTACCAAAAAATTGATAGTATTAATTGTTTTTGAAAGGTACCAAACAGTGAAAGAGAGAAAAGAGGAAGTGGAGAGTGAGGCACAAAGAACTTGAGAGAAAATTAAAAAGGAAAGAGTTTTCTGATTTTTATTAACTATTCAAATGATACACACACTAATTGCAATTAGGTGACTGTCCTGATATTTATAGAGAGTTGGAGTGCCAGCTGTCATAACCAACTCTAATAACCTATAACTAATTCTAACAACCCTTAACTACACTAACTTTCTTGTAACTGACTTTCCTCATAGCTCTCACTCTCAACTTGTGCTATCTTACACACTTCTTCTAAATTTTTCAATTCTTCTATTATGCACCTAGTTATTTCATTCTCCTTGCTAAGTACCCCTTCTCTAGTGCTGGCAGCACCGCACATACCCTTCCCACCCTTGACTATAAGAGCAGTTCTGAAATGAAAAAACACTGTAAAGAAAAGAGCTTTGGTTAAGGCATTAGCTATCTGTACATAGTCAGGTACATGAATGATCCGAACAACTCCCTTTTCAACATAGTTCCTTACAAGTTATAAAATGTAAGTCAGTTTCGAAGTGTTTCGACTTCGAATGAAGAATGGGATTTGCAGCTAGCAAAACAACGCTAAGATTATTACAGTAAATTAAGAGAGACTCTGGAACATTAAACTTCAGCTCACATAACATATTTTTGACCCAAATTAGCTCAGCAACAAGATCAGCCATGGTCCTGTACTCAGTCTTAGTGTCGAATTTGGCAACAACACTTTGTTTCTTGGAGGAACAAGAGACCAAATTCTGGCCTAGAAAGACATAAAAATCACCAATAAACTTTCTATCATCAGGGTTACCTCCCCAATCAGATCACTATAAGCCGTGACATTGAGTGAATTGCTCTTGCGCAGTTGCCAGTGTGTGGTCAAGGGAGAGTGCATGAACTGTGAGGCTTTACTTACACAATAAGAAATCTCAGGCCTTGTAACTATCAAGTATTGAAAACTGCCAACTACAGAGCGATACAACTTAGGATCCACAAAAAAACTACCACCACACATTGTGAATTTTTCTAAAGATGGAAGATGAGTCTTACACGCACTGCAGCCCTGCATTTTTGCCTTTAACAGAATATCATGAACATACTTTGCTTGACTAAAGAACAAACCACCATCTACAGCCTTTGATACATAAATTTCTAAGAAGTAAAGAATATCACGCATGTCCTTAAGAGCAAATCTCACATTCAACTGCTAGATTACATCACTGATCTCCTTCTCCGAGCTGCTAGTGATGATGATATCATCAACATAGACCAACACAAAGAGGACTGAGCCACTGTAAAACATACTAAAAATAGACACATCATACTTAGTGAAAGAAAAGTCTAAGTGTTGAAGAGCTTTAGATAATTTGCTAATACCAGGCTCTGGGAGCTTGTTTTAGACCATACAGGACCTTCCTTAGTTTACACACTGTGTTTGAATCTCCAACTGAATACCCTGGTGGCTGCACCATGTATACATCCTCGTGAAGATCACAATGCAAAAAGGTGTTGTTAACATCTAATTGTTTAATGCACTAAGAGTTTGTTAATGCCAAAGATAGCATAATACAAACTGAGGTTGGTTTAACGATTGGACCATAGGTCTCGGTGAAGTCAAAACCAGGTCGCTGGGAGAATCCCTGAACCACTAAATGCACCTTGTACTTTTGAAGTGAGCCATCTAAATTATACTTTGCTCAAAAAACCCACCTGTTGCCGATTTCTTCCTTGGCTAGTGGTAGCGGAACTAACTTCCAAGTGTGATTTTTAGGAGGGCATCAAATTCTGCATGCATCGTTGCTTTCCATGTTGGTTGTAGAAGGGCTTCTTTAACAGTGCGGGGGTCAACTATGAAATTGAAGAGTTTTGGTTTGAATATTCTAGCTTTACTCCTCGTGACCATATGATGAGTGTTAGGTGGTTGTGATTGTGGTTCAAAAAGGGAAGCACAAATTCAAAGTCTGAGATAGGGATGGGGAAATCTGATGGTGCTGTAGGAGATGCTGTGTGAAATGGGTGTTGATGAGAAGAAGAAAGTAACATGTGTTGTGGCTGAAGACGTACACTTAGGTGAGATAAAGTGGTGGTAGGTATGATGCGGTGATGATCAGAGTGAGATTGGACTTGTGAAATAGCAAAAATTGGATTAGAGGAGTGTATATGAAGTCGCTGATTAAAATTGGAAGTCCTTAAGGGTGATGGCATGGTAATTGGAGCATGGCGCTATTTTGGAATGATAGGAATAGAAGGCATTGTGAGACTCTGGCTTGTGGTAGCAGGTGTGGCAGCAGATATATTATCACCAAGAAAGGTACCATCCTTGCAGGGAAATTGATTTTCGTTGAAGACAACATTCCTAGTGATGATATACTGCCTTGCCTTGCTTGGTTAAGAATTTGTAGGCCTTGTGAGTGGTGCCATACTCAAGAAATACACAGGGAGATGAGTCTTAGATGTGGAAAGCATAGGCATCCAAAAATCTTGAGGCTCTCATAGTCAGGTTTCTTTCCAAGTAGCTTCTCAGTTGGAGAGATGTTGTTAAGCACAAGTGTTGACAAAGTATTGATGAGCTGAACTGCAATCGTAAAAGCTTCACCCTAGTATCTAATTGGCATCCCAGCCCTAGCCAATAATGTCAGACCCATCTCGATTATATGTCTATATTTTTGTTCTGCACAACCATTTTGTTGATACACATACGGGCAAGAACACCTGTGAATGACACCTTTGGCCTCAAATATTTAGACAAATTGAGATATTTAGTAGCATTATCAGATTGAAGTATTTTAACTTTAGCATTAAGTTGCAACTCAATCATATGTTGAAAATTTTGAAAAACTGATTTGAGCTGAGATTTGTGTTTAATCTGATACAACCATGTAAAGCGCGAATATGCATATATGAAAATCACAAAATAGTAGTTACCATTCAAATCAGAAATCAGGGTTGGCCCCCATATATCCGAAAACACAAGTTCTAAGGGAGCAATGTACACAGTGGTGGATACAGGAAAAGGTAATTGATGAGACTTCCCTATACAACAAGCTGTGCATACACATTTATTCTCACCAGCCACGATGTTACAGAATTTCATTACAGAAGTAACAACAGCACGAGCCACATGGCCTAATCGTGCATGCCAAAGCAAAAATATATCATTAATAGTCATACTGGTGTGATAGGCAGTGATAAACCACTATTTTATGGTTTATCTTGTGTTTAATTGAGTGGTTTCATCAAGTATTCACCCACTTATTCATACTAATTGCATGATTTTACATTTTCCTTCCTAATATTGTTTTATGGTTGAAAACTTGCTTCCTAGAGATCTTTAATTAGTATATTTTAATTTTCCTTTATACCATTCGATGCCGTGATCCGGGTGTTAAGTGTTTCAGGCTTTATAGGGCAGGAACGACTTAGAGAATGAAGAGGAAGCTTGCAAAAATAGAAGGAACACAAGAAACTAAGGAGATGATCAGCAAACACCGACGCACGCGCATGGCTTACGCGAGCGCACGGAATGGAGAAAATCGCAGCGATGCGTGCGTGTGCCTGACGCGAACGCGTGGATTGGAGTCTGCACAAATGACGCGTACGCGTGACAAGAAAAATCGCTGAATGATGCACACGCGTGACTGATGCGTACGCGTGACTTGCACGATCTGCAGAATTAACAGAAAATGCTGGGGGCAATTTCGGGCCGCGTTTTGACCCAGTTTTCAGCTCAGAAACACAGAATAAAGCCAGGGAACATGTAGAGACTCAACACACTTTTTTTACACAACTTTAGACGCATTGATACATTCTCATTAGGATAGTTTTAGGTTTTTAGATCTGAATTTAGAGAGGATTGCTCTTCCTCTAGGTTCTCTTTATATTCCCAGTTTATTACTTTTGCTTTTGGATATTGAAGAGTCATTACCTCCGTTGAAGATACTATGCTAGTTTGTTTCTTTACTTACTCTTTTATTTATTCCATATTCTTAATTCTCGTTTAAAGTAGTAATTGGATTATTTTCATGAATTGTTAATGCAAAGGATTACTTTTACTTTTAATTAGTTTTGAATCCCTATTTAATTTAATTTATCATGTCTTCTTCTTACATTTTTATGAGCGTTATATTCATGTCAATGGAGTAGACTCCATACTTGACATGGGGGTTGATTAAAAGGAGCACTTGAGTTGAAAGGCTTAACTGATGGTTAAACTGGACGTTGTTGGCTAGTTCTGTATTTACTAACGTTAGACCTTCCCAAGGGAGAGGACTAGGATTTGCGAATAAGAGTTAGCTCAATCACTTGACTTTCCTTTATTTAGTAAGGGTTAACTAAGTGAAAACAACAACCTTTTTAATACTACACTTAAGAGACCCCAACAAGGATAGAACTTCCAATTAATCATTCCCCCAGTCAAGGCCTTTTATCTAGAATATTAATAATCATTCTTAGTTTTTATCGCTTTAATTTACAATTATTTAATTGCTTATCAACCAAACTAAAACTCTATTGGAAATTCCTAATTAATAAAATAGCATCCTTTCTCGCAATTCGTTGGGAGACGACCTGGGACTCATACTCCCAGTATTTTTCTATTCTAAATTTTTGTGACACCTTTCTAAATTGGTGAGGCGGATTTTAGCCGGTTAAGAGCTATACTCGCAACGCTGTTCTATTATATTATAATCTCTTAATTGGCCTAACTTCTGCCACGAACCAGTTTTTGGCACTATTGCCGGGGAGTTGCAATTGTGTGCTAAATTATTAATTAGTATACATATTTTTTATTTTATTTTTATTTTTATTTGTATATTTTATTTTTATTTTGTTACCATGAGCTATATGTTTCTTTCATTGAATGACGCGTTCACTGCCTGATCCGAGCTTAGCCACATTTGATCCTGAAGTTGAAAGAACTATTTCACGTATTAGGCGAGCTCGACGTCGGTTAGCCTCTGAGGGTGGTGAAGTGATTGTTATTGATTCACTAGTCTCATCTGAGGGCGAATCTGAACCGCCATCCGAGAGCAAAACAAGCTCCTTTACTACTGATTCAGTTAATTCACGTGCAGATAGAATGGCAGCACCTAGGAGGATTACTCTCCAGGAAGCTGGAGCCCCAGATTTTACAATGCAGCCGTATCAAGTGCATCATCCAACTCTGACTGCAGATTTTGAACTGAAGACTGCACTAATCAACTTGATGCCCAAGTTTCATGGCTTACCTGCTCAGGAGCCCATCAAGCACCTTAGGGATTTTCAGACAGCCTGTTCTACTGTTAGGCATCAGGGTGCGAATGAAACTTCTATTCTGTTAACTGCCTTTCCATTTTCTCTTGAGGGAAAGGCAAGGGAGTGGTACTACTCCCAGCATAAAGCGACTGTTACCAACTGGGATACGCTCAGGAGAGAATTTTTGGAAAAATATTTTCCAGCTTAAGTTACAGACAGACTAAGGAAAGAGATCTCATGCATTGTTCAAGGTGAATCAGAAACTCTCTATGAGTACTGGGAGCGTTTTAAGAACCTTCTTGACGCATGCCCCCATCACATGATTGACAAGTTAGTGTTAATCAGCTATTTCACTCAAGGCATGAAGTCTCGGGATAAAACTACACTGGACGGTGCTAGTAATGGTTCTCTGAAAAAGTACAAGACCACAGATGAAGCATGGCAACTAATCAGTGACTTAGCTGAGTCCACCAGGAATCACAGGGACAGGAATAGCCACTCGAAAGCTGTTGCAGAAATTTCCTCTAGTACTGAAACTTCTGCTCTTACACAGAGTATATATGAAATGACTAACCTACTGAAGCAATTACAGTTGAATCAACAACAACAAGCTCAGCCTTCCCCACCACAACAGAGCCAACAGTTAGTTCCCCAAAGTGTATACGACATATGTGCTGATTATAGTCATTATACTGATGAATGCCCGCAGCTCCAACAAGAAGACAATACTGTGGCAGCAACTCATAACTTCTATGACCGCCCGAATCAAGGATACAATCAACAAGGCGGCAACTACAACCAAGGTGGGAACTATAACCAAGGATGGTAGGACAACTCCAACCAAAGTTGGAGGGATAGTTCCAACCATGGCTGGAGAGACAACTATAACAGAGGAGGCAGAGACAACAATGGAAATCAGAGGTGGAATAACAACAACAGACAGCAAAATCAGAACCAACTTTATAGAGCTCCTCACTTAAGACAATCACAAGGACCCCAGCAAAACCAACAACAAGTACCTCAGATCACTTACCCCCACTTCCTCATCAAATGACGAGATACTTCGTTCCCTTGCACAAGGACAACAAGACATGCATACTACACTGAACTCTACTTTAAATGGTCTGAATGCCACTTTATAAGCTCTCGCCGCCCGGATAGATTCATTACCTACTTCCATTAACCAACCTTTAAGCTCCAGTGGAATTCCTTCTCAACCCTTACTAACCCCAAGAGTGGTATCAATGCCATCACTTTGAGGTCCAAAACCACACTGCCAGAGAGGAATCAGGAGGAGCCAAGTCCAATAGAACACGCCCCAATTGAATACTCAGTGGAAGAAGAAGATGCTGAAGAGGAAGATGAAGTACAAGACAAGGTTGAAGAAGAAGTAGCTCAGCAAAGGAATGGACCACCAAAGGATACAGAAGCTGCAAGTGGCGCCATCCTTATCCCATTCCCATATCTTGCAAGAAAGTCCAGAAAGCATATGGAACTTGATCCCAAAATGGTAGAAATTTTCAAAAAGGTTGAGGTAACCGTTCCCTTTTTTTATGTTATTCAGTAAGTACCTAAATATGCAAAGTTTCTGAAAGATTTATGCACACATAAAGATAAAATTAATGAATTAGAAACTATCCCTTTAGGTAGTTCTATATCTGCTTTAATGGGAGGTATACCTGAAAAATGTAGTGATCCAGGTCCATGCATGGTTAACTGTACCATTGGAGGTGTAATATTTTCTGATTGCATGTGTGACTTAGGAGCGTGTGTTAGTATAATGCCATTGTCTATATATGATACCTTAAGGCTCCCTCCCTTAAAAAGGTCGGCAGCTTGTTTTGTGTTAGCATATAAAAGCATTATTACAGTAGCTGGAATTGCTGAAGATGTATTAGTGAGCATTAAAGTGCTCACATTTTTCATTGACTTCTATATCCTGGAAATGTCCCCTAATGACTCAGGAAGACCATCATCAATCCTGCTTGGAAGACCATTCCGGAAAACCTCAAAGTTCAAGCTGGATGCATTCTCAGGAACTTACTCCTTTGAGATAGATGGCAGAATAGTAAGTTTCAATTTAAATGAAGCTATGAAGCACCCTCCAGAAGATCATTCTATCTTCTAGTGCGACATCATTGATGAAACTGTAGCTGAACTTCACCAAGAAGAATTAGAAGAGAAGCACATGGAGCAAGGTCCAAGTGTGGGGACACCCTCTGAACATAATAAAGACACATTACCATTACCACTAGCCCCGGATGATCTAGAGCCTAGCCATGAGCAGAAATTGGAATTGAAGCCCCTTCCTCCACACCTCAAGTATGCTTACCTTGAGGATAATCAGAAGTTCCAAGTTATCATTGCAAGGGAACTCATTTCTCACCAAGAGGAGCAACTGCTCAGTGTGCTGAGAAAGAACAAGAAAGCAATTGGGTGGAGCTTGGCGGATATAGTAGGCATCAGTCCTCAAGTTTTTGAGCACAGAATGTATTTAGAAGAGGAATCAAAACCTGTCCGTCAACCCCAAAGAAGATTGAATCCCACCATCTTAGAAGTTATCAAGAAATAAGTGACCAGGCTACTTGAATCAGATATCATTTATCCCATCTCAGACAGTGAATGGGTCAGTCCAGTACAAGTGGTGCCCAAGAAGTCTGGAGTCACAACAGTAAAGAATGAGTATGGAGAACTCCTGACAACTAGAGTACAAAATTCATGGAGGGTTTGCATTGACTATAGGCGTCTCAACCAAGCTACTCACAAGGATCATTACCCCTTGCCATTTATTGATCAGATGCTCGATCGCCTCTCAAGTAAATCCCATTATTGCTTTTTAGATGGTTATACAGGATACTTTCAAATTCATATAGCTACTGAAGATCAGGAGAAGACCACTTTTATATGTCCCTTTAGAACGTATGCATACAAAAGGATGCCTTTTGGCTTATGTAATGCACTGGCTACTTTCCAAAGATGCATGATGAGTATCTTTTCAGATCTTATTGAGAACTGTATGGAAGTATTTATGGATGATTTTACCGTATATGGTGATTCATTTGACCTTTTCTTGGATAGTTTAGCTAGAGTATTAGACAGGTGTGTTAGTTCAAACCTTGTATTGAATTTTGAAAAATGTCACTTTATGGTAAAACAAGGGATTGTTCTAGGACATGTTGTCTCTAAAACTGGTATTTCAGTAGATCCAGCAAAGGTATATGTCATTTCTAGTTTATCTTACCCCTCCTTCGTGAGGAAAGTCCGTTCGTTCCTAGGCCATGCAAGTTTTTATAGGAGATTCATTCAGGACTTCAGTAAGGTAGCATTATCTTTATCCAGACAGCTACAGAAAGATATTGAGTTCGAGTTCAGTGAGGACTGCATAAAAGCGTTTGATAAGCTGAAGATCGCCCTGACTCAAGCTCCAATTGTGAGAGGACCAGACTGGAGCCAGCAATTTGAAATTATGTGTGATGCCTCCAACCATGCAGTAGGAGGGCGCTGGCTTAACGCGAAGGTAAGGATCCTTTCGTAATTGCTTATGCATCTAAAACCTTAGATGCTGCTCAGTCTAATTACACTACTACTGAGAAAGAGCTTCTTGCTATTGTTTTTGCTCTGGATAAATTCTGAGCCTATCTACTTGGTACTAAGGTAGTAGTGTATTCAGACCATGCAACTCTAAAATATTTATTAGCTAAAAAGGAGTCCAAACCAAGTTTGATACGTTGGATACTGCTGCTGCAAGAATTTGATTTAGAAATTAAGGATATGAGTGGTAACCAGAATTTAGTGGCAGACCACTTGAGTCGCCTTGAGCACATTAAGGATGACTCCACTCCTATAAATGATGCTTTTCCATTTGATAGCTTGCATGCGGTATCTGAAGTAGTTCCTTGGTATGCACCTGTAGCTAATTATCTAGTTAGCCATACTTTCCCTCCCAATTTTACTAAACATCAAAGGGACAAGCTGAAAAGTGAGTCTAAATATTATATATGGGATGACCCATATTTATGAAGGTGTGGTGCTGACCAGGTAATTAGAAAGTGTGTGCCCCAATCAAAATTTTAGTCCATTTTAGAGGCTTGCCACTCTTCTGAGAATGGAGGACACTTTGGCCCTCAAAGAACAGCTAGAAAAATTTTAGATTGTGGATTCTGGTGGCCTACACTTTTTAGAGATGCTGCTGAATTTTGTAAATCTTGTTCCACATGCCAAAGATTTGGTAATATATCCAAGAGGGATGAGATGCCTCAACAGATTATGCTTTTCTGTAAAATTTTTTATGTTTGGGGCATTGACTTCATGGGTCCATTTCCAAATTCTAACGGTTAAATTTATATACTGTTAGCTATAGATTACGTTTCTAAATGGGTGGAAGCAATTCCTACCCGTACTGATGACGCTAACACTATTGTTTCCTTTGTTAGAAACCATATTATCTGTCGCTTTGGATCACCACGAGCAATCGTGAGCGATCAAGGCACTCACTTTTGTAACAGGAGACTAACAGGATTACTGAAGAAGCATGGGATAGTTCACAAAGTAGCAACATCTTATCATCCTCAGACCAATGGACAAGCAGAAGTGTCTAACAGAGAAATTAACGCATTCTGGAGAAGATAGTAAAGCCTCATAGGAAAGAATGGAGTGCCCGGCTACAAGATGCACTCTGGGCATATAGAACAGCGTATAAGACACCCATTGGGATGAGCCCCTTCCGCTTGGTATACGAAAAGGCTTGCCACCTTCCAGTAGAGGTGGAACATAAGGCTTTCTGGGCTGTAAGGGAATGCAATATGAATTTTGAAGAATCTGGTGCTGAAAGAAAGCTGCAACTAGCAAAATTAGAGAATCTTCGCCTAGAAACATATGACAATTCCAGGCGATACAAAGAGAAGATGAAGGCTGTCCATGACAAGCACATAAAAAGGAGAGAATTCAGACCAGGGGAGTTAGTTTTTCTTTATAACTCCAGACTGGGGCTTATGCCAGGCAAACTAAGATCAAGATGGGAAGGTCCCTATAGAGTAGAAAAGGCAGAGCCATACGGAGTTTTTCACTTGCGTCATCCTTCTAGCTCCAAATTCCTAAAGGTCAATAGACATCGCCTGAAGCTTTATCATGGAGAGAAGATGAAGGATCACAAAGAGCTAGAGGTTTTCCTCTTGGAAGACCCACCAATACAAGCAGAATGAGCCTGAAGACCGTCCAACTTAAGGATGTAAAAGTAAAGTGCTAGGTGGGAGACAACCCAACATGGTATGATTGTTCCGTTTCAGTCTTAGTTTTATTTTACTTTATTCTATTTTTATTTTTGTTAATGACTCTTCTCATAACCTCTGCATATAGCCTGCATTTGCATTTGCATACTGTATAAAAAATATAATAAAAAAATGCATGCGACGCGCAAGCGTCGCTGAGCGTCTGCGTCATAGGTGCTTTCGAAACAGGAAGAAAAGAAACAGAGAGTCACACAGAACTGTGGCTGGAGGCGTGCTTTAGGCACAACCATGCTCACGTGAACGCGTCCCTGACGCGTCCGTGTCAAATTGCAAAATAGCCTTCCACGCGATCGCGTCACCCACGCACACGCGTGACCCTGCGAACTCGACGTAAATGGGTATATGGCAGTAAGTTATGATGGAGTGGGGCTGGAATGATGCTGGAAGCACAAGCCCTATCACGCGAATGCTTGCCCCACGCATTCGCGTCGTTTTTTTAGAATATGGCCATTCACGCGATCGCGTCACCCACGCGCACGCGTCACCCAGATTTTTGGCAAAATACGTATAAAACAGAGTGTTGTGCGTACGCGAGGCTGCACTCGTGCCAATTGCACAAATCAGGCCACGCGATCGCGTGACCCACGCGTCCGCGTCACCTGAACTTATCACACACCACGCGATCGCATGCTCCACGCGTCCCATCACATGCGACGCACAGCTTATCCAGATCAGCGCCTAATATCTTATCTTTTCTTCCCCAAATCCAAATCTTTTCTTTCCCTTCTTATTTCTTTCTTCTCTCTTCTTCCTTCTTTATTCTTTCTCACTTTTTACTTTCTCCTCCCTTATTTTTCACATCCATTATCAAGGTTCTTTTCTTTCTTTCCTTACTTTTTACTCTTCCTTTATTATTTTTATTAATGTTTTCTTCTTCTTTTTCTTTTCACTTTCATTATCTATATTTTCTTTTTCTTTCTTCTTCTTTTCTTTTTATTCCTTTAATTGGTGTTAGAAATTTAATTGGGTAATTATTTTCTTTTACATTTTGCTTGTGAGTTATTGTGAAATTGTTTGACAATTAATATTACTTATTAAAGGGTTGCTTGCATGTTCAATTTAATACTTTCAATAACATATTCACCATGCATGCTATGTGTTTGTGAAAAAGCCCGTATGGCATTGTGCATTATTTTTATATTAGTCTATTCTACTACTCTAATACTTGTTTTTCACAAAATCCCTTTTCACATTTTATTGATTAAATATAATTGTCAATACAAACAGATTGTTAGTTTGAAAGAGTTGATAATCTAACTTGGACATTTAATGCTTGATCTATGCTACTCATGCCTTTGCCGGCATGCCAATAAACATCTTGCATTTAATAGTCATCACATGCACTTGCTATATTTCCATTGATGAACTTTTCACATGTAGTCATGACCATGTGTTAACGACATCCTTCTTTACCGTGCATTGATTATCACCTATACCATCCTCTTCCTTGCTCAAAGCCTTAGCTTTACATATTACTTTCTTTTTCCTTTTTCAGGATGGCCACCATAAAGGGTAAAAAAAAAGCTACTCCCAAACCACTAGCAAGGAAAGGAAAAAAAAAGAACACTAGTGGCAGATCCATCTTCAACAGCAGTAAAGCCCTCAACAAAACGAATCAAGAGGATCATCAAGGTCGATGAAAAAGAGAAAACTTTCCCAGCAAAGGACACTGTGCGGTTCACTAACCGCTACTATGAACAGATGCTCCCTATTCTGGCAGAGAGAAATTATAACAATGAATACCTTCTCGTCCTCTCGACCAACATTATTGAATTTGTTGAGCCCCGCATTGAGCGAAGACAATGGGGATTCCTACGGAGACAGCCACGGCAGGTTAATCTATCATGGGTAGTTGAATTCTACTCCAATTTTCACATGCCAATCATGCAGTCTGTCTATGTCTGTCAGAAGCAAGTTCCCATAACAGAAGAGGCCATTCAACGAGCTTTAGATCTTCCCCTGCTCCAGAAGGATTGGACGCATTCTAAGAAGCCTCATTCAAACGCCAGACATACCAATTTGACTGGGACGCCGTTCTCAGAGTTATAGCACAACCTGGCAGCAGATGGATCTATGGATACCATCGTTCTCGATCTAAGAGCATATTGGCTTCAGCACTCACCTTGGAGGCTCGAGTATGGGCACAGATTATGTCCTATTATGTCTTTCCGAGCACTCACGAGTCCTCCTTCACTGCAGATATGGCTGTTCTACTCTGGTGTATCCTTACAGACCAACACCTCAATTTACTAAGACACATTCGGCATGCTACGGGACACGTACAGATTGCAGCTAACCTACTTTTTCCCGCCTTGGTTTCAGATCTAGTCTCAGCAGCCGGAGTCTCCTACAGAGCTGGGGACACCAAGGCCATGATTCCACGAGATGATCAGATAGTCCTTAACGGAAAATATATCAGACCTCCAGCAGCCACTACTAGCCGGCCTGCCGAACTGGCCAAAGATATTCGTTCTCCTTCCACATCACAATCACCTTCAACAAACCAACTGCTCCATCAGATACTTGAGAGATTAGACCGGCTTGACCGGAAAGAAAAGTAAAGGGAGCACCGTAACAAGCGCCGATTCACATACCTCAAGGCGCTGCTTGTTGGTAACCACCAACCTAAAGAAGACCCAGACACCCTGGACTCCACTTCATTTACAAGCACAGGGAGCCATGACGGTCCCGATTGTGGAGATGTTGCTACCAGCCCCCCTTTGTTCCTGACTGATGGCACCGAGGACGGTGCCAAGCTTTAAGTGTGGGGAGGTCGGTCAGTACCTGACTTCTGGAGGTAATTTCTCTTTTCTTAACACCAATAGAATAGGATATTTATTTAATTTTTCTTTTGTTTAGGATAGAATAAACTGCATAGTAATAGGTTATTTGTATGCATGTTCTATTTGGTTAGAAAATAATAAGTTTCTTTATAAGACCCTATTTTTGAAAATTTTTACTAATTTAAACCAAAACTTTTGTGTTAAACTTGTTTGGAAGTTGTATTTGGAACATAGTTAAAAGCTAGAACACACAACCTGTGAGACTTGAGCCTAATGACATGGTTATATTATTTAACCATAAAATTTTATTCTTGTGTGTTTGCTTCTCTATGATTGTGATCTATATTTTGTTCCATCCTATATGTCCAATATTTAATGTGTTATATGCATGCATATGATTGAGGCCATTATTTTATTAACTCACTTATCCCAAATAGCCTACCCTTTCAATCACCTTTGTTAGCCAATTTGAGCCTTTTAATCCCATTTGTTCTATATTTTACCATATTACTAGCCTTAAGCAGAAAAACAAGTAATACTCCAAATTGAATCTTTGGTTAGCTTAAGATAGAAATTGTGTGTCAATTAAGTGTGGAAAAATTGTGGGAACATGGGTTAACAAGGGAATGCGTTATGCTAAAATAATTATAAATTTGGGTACCTACTCATGTGAAACTAAAAAAATTATAAATCCATGTGCATTGATAAGCTATGTTTATTTTTCAAAAAAAAAATCCCAAAAATATTCAATTAAATAAGCAATTAGATAAATGAATAAGGGGACAAAATTACCCCAATGCTAAGTTTAGTTTAATGAAAAATCAATGCATATGTGATACAAGTTAAAGAGAAAAGTTGATGCATAAGTATGTAATACAAAAGTGGGAAAATTTTGGGTAGCTAAGGCATGATTTAAGAAGAAAATAGAGTATGTATGTTAGGTGATAGCTTAGGATAATCAAGGATTCAATTTATAGCTCACTTAGCCATATATATACCCTTACCTTTACCTTGGCCCCATTACAACCTTGAAAAGACCTCATGATGTTTGCATTGGTACATTAAATACTTGTTGATGGGTTAGGTGAAGAACAAGGTTTAGAAAGCATGATTAGAAGAAGAGTAGAGTGATTACCCTATACACTAGAGAGACTAGAGTGCACATACACCATCAGTGAGGGTTCAAATGCTTAATTCTATGTCCCCTGCTCTCATCAGCTGTCTTCCTACAAGTTTACTTGTTTTTACTGTACAATTTGAATTAGTGGAATTTGAGTTATTTTTGTCTTGAAGAACTTGTTTATTTTAACTAAATAGGCAAAATCATTTTATCATATAGTTGCATTCATATACATAGGTTGCATTGTATTGCATGAGTCTCACTTTTTCCTACTCATTTATTTTATCTCCTTAAGCTAAGCATGAGGACATGCTAATGTTTAAGTGTGGGGAGGTTGATAAACCACTATTTTATGGTTTATCTTGTGTTTAATTGAGTGGTTTCATCAAGTCTTCACCCACTTATTCATACTAATTGCATGATTTTACATTTTCCTTCCTAATATTGTTTTATGGTTGAAAACTTGCTTCCTAGAGATCTTTAATTAGTATATTTTAATTTTTCTTTATACCATTCGATGCCGTGATCCGTGTGTTAAGTGTTTCAGGCTTTATAGGGCAGGAACGACTTATAGAATGAAGAAGAAGCTTGCAAAAATGGAAGAAACACAAGAAACTAAGGAGATGATTAGCGAACACCGACGCGCGCGCATGCCTCACACGAGCGCGCGGAATGGAGGAAATTGCAGCGACGCGTGCGCGTGCCTGAAGCGTGCGCATGGATTGGAGTCTGCACAAATGACGCGTACGCGTGGATGATGCGTATGCGTGACAAGGAAAATCGCTGAATGACTCGCACGCGTGACTGACGCGTACGCATGACCTGCGCGATCTGCAGAATTAACAGAAAATGCTGGGGGCAATTTCGGGCCGCGTTTTGACCCAGTTTTCGGTCCAGAAACATAGAATAAAGCCAGGGAACATGCAAAGACTCAACACACTTTTTTTACACAACTTTAGACACATTGATACATTCTTATTAGGATAGTTTTAGGTTTTTAGATCTGAATTTAGAGAGGATTGCTCTTCCTCTAGGTTCTCTTTACATTCCCAGTTTATTACTTTTGCTTTTGGATATTGAAGAGTCATTACCTCTGTTGAAGATACTATTCTAGTTTGTTTCTTTACTTACTCTTTTATTTATTCCATATTCTTAATTCTCGTTTAAAGTAGTAATTGGATTATTTTCATGAATTGTTAATGCAAAGGATTACTTTTACTTTTAATTAGTTTTGAATCCCTATTTAATTTAATTTATCATGTATTCTTCTTATATTTTTTATGAGCGTTATATTCATGTCAATGGAGTAGACTCCATACTTGACATGGGGGTTGATTAAAAAGAGACACTTGAGTTGGAACGCTTAAGTGATGGTTAAACTGGACGTTGTTGGCTAGTTCTGTATTTACTAACGCTAGACCTTCCCAAGGGAGAGGACTAGGATTTGCGAATAAGAGTTAGCTCAATCACTTGACTTTCTTTTATTTAGTAAGGGTTAACTAAATGAAAACAACAACTTTTTTAATACTACACTTAAGAGACCCCAACAAGGATAGAACTTCCAATTAATCATTCCCCCAATCAAGGCCTTTTATCTAGAATATTAACAATCATTCTTAATTTTTATCGCTTTAATTTACAATTATTTAATTGCTTTTCAACCAAACTAAAACTCTCTTGGAAATTCCTAATTAATAAAATAGCATCATTTCTCGCAACTCGTTGGGAGAAGACCTGGGACTCATACTCCCAGTATTTTTCTATTCTAAATTTTTGTGACACCTTTCTAAATTGGTGAGGCGGATTTTAGCCGGTTAAGAGCTATACTCACAACGCTGTTCTATTATATTATAATCTCTTAATTGGCCTAACTTCTGCCACGCACCAGGAAGCTACCTTTTTGATGGTTCAAATTTTTCAAATCTATACATGCCATTTACTACTCCTCCACGAAGCATTAGCTCACTAGTGTCCTGAGATTTTACAAAATACTTATCAACATGAAACTTAAAATACACTCTATTATCATAGAAAAAATTGTGCACGCTAAGCAAATTCTTTGTAATCTTAGGTACATGTAACAACTGTTGCAATAAAAATCTCTTTGAGCTCAAATCAGATTCAAAATAAGATGTTCCAACAGAGGTGATGTGCAAACCTGAGCCATTTCCAACTACAACTTGACTGTTTCCTCCATAATCTTCTCCTTCAATAAAGTTTTGAGGATTTGGTGTCATGTGATGAACTGCTTCAGAATCTAGATACCAGTTCTGATGATGCACTGTTGCCGAAGTAGCTATTATGTTGTCCAGGATAACTTAATTAGCTTGTGAAGTTTGAGGTTGAGTTTGTTCTTGTTGTGCCCTGAAATTAGAATTAGAGCTATTGTGAGCATATCTTTGTTCATCATAAGTTTCATCATACCTGAACCAGCACCAAATTACACTGTGCCCTAATTTTCCGCACACTTGACAAGTGAAATCACCAAATCTGCCACCACTTCCACCAGATCGTGCATTTCAACTACAAACCTTGCATCATCTCCTATAGATCATCCATCAAATGGTGTACCAAATCCACCAGATCGTTCACTGTTCCCCTAAATCTTGCATTGAAGCCACTAGATCTACCACCGTTTCCTCTAAATCGTGCATCAAATCCACCAAATCTTCCACCGTTTTCTCCAAATTGTGCATCAAAATCGCCAAAGCTGCCATTACTTCCACAAAATCTTTCGGATCTGCCTTATCTGTAGCTGTCCTGAGTTCCTCCTCACAAACTTCCTCTCGTAATGTAGCCGTTCAAACGTTGAGCAAAATTGGCAAGTATAAGAGGCCCTGACTTTATAAAATGCTCCATCATACTTTCATGAGCTAGGAGTAGTGATTTTAACTCTCCTACTAAGATGCTAGTTCATCTAATAACCACAAACATAATAACATGTGCATATTCCTCTGTCAATCTATTTAGAATTGTACTGACATGATCGCTTTCCCTTATTGGTTCACCTACTGAGGCTAATGCATTGATTATTTCCGTTAGTTCCAAGACATACTTATTCATAGAGTTTCCAATTTGAATGCTGCTTAACTTTCATTTTAATTGCATGATTTTGACTTGGATCTAAGATGTAAAATGATCCTCTAATCTTTTTCAGATCTGGTATGTGTACAGACATCCTACCATTCTAGTGGCCGGTGAAGAATTTTGACATTGATACAAATAGCCATGACTTGAATAATGCATCTTGCGGTTTTCATCTCAAGAATTCAGGATTAATTTTGCCTGAAGCATCATACCTCTCTGGTATATATGTCTTCTCCTGTGATGTGGCTCAAGGGATTATGACCTTCTATCCTGGATTTTGCTTGATCTTTTCACTACAGAAAATTGTCTTCATTGAGCTTCATAAATGTTGGTGGCGATGTGAAGTTTGGAGCTAAATTTGAAGAAACTTTTGTAACTTCAGCCATGGTGGATCAGAATTGATAGCTCTGATACCATGAAAGGTACCAAACAATTAAGAAGGAAAAAGAGGAAGTGGAGAGTGAGACACAGAGAACTTGACAGAAAATTAAAAGGAAAAGAGTTTTTTTTATCTTTATTAACTATTTAAATGATACACACACTAATTGCAATTAGGTGACTGTCCTGATATTTATAGAGAGTTGGAGTGCCAGTTGTCATAACCAACTCTAACAACCCATAATTCATTCTAACTGTAACACCTTACCACACAAAGCCTTATGCTTAAGTCATAAGACAGAGGTGGCAAGGTATTAAGACCTATAGAAATAAAATTTAGTACATATAGTATTGTGAAAAATGTTTATAACTAGGAGCCTTTGAAGAAAAGGGATAAAACAAAACCGTTAAATTGAAGAGCACAACACTCCGATCGATAACGTAATGAAACAGATAAAGGATAGACTAACGCGAATCTATAACAAGAGAGTGCCAAAGATACGAATATCAAAACTCAAGACCCGGTTTGTGAAGATAACCGGTCCGAGCATAAAAGTATACATGTATATATAAACATAAAGTAAGAAACTCAAGGGAAACCCCAAGGACAAACTACCAAAACTTGTTCTCCAAAACAACCTCTAAGAAGAGTCAACAGCATATATTTATTTAGTGGAGATAATAAGCATCTACATAAAACCAAAATAAAGTCCCGAGAACCAAGGATCTTCACTAAACCAGAAGTCTCCAGCATGCCTCAGCGAGTAGCCTCACGACCTACATCTGAAAACCACAAAATCCGCATGGGTGAGTGATGAGCGGATAATTTATACGCTTTTTGACATTGTTTTTAGTATGTTTTTAATAGGATCTAGTTACTTTTAGGGATGTTTTCATTAGTTTTTATGTTAAATTCACATTTCTGGACTTTACTATGAGTTTGTGTGTTTTTCTGTGATTTCAGGTATTTTCTGGCTGAAATTGAGGGACTTGAGCAGAAATCAGATTCAGAGGTTGAAAAAGGACTGCTGATGCTGTTGGATTCTGACCTCCCTGCACTCAAAGTGGATTTTCTGGAGCTACAGAACTCGAAATGGCACGCTTCTAATTGCGTTGGAAAGTAGACATCCAGGGCTTTCCAGAAATGTATAATAGTCCATACTTTGGCCAAGAATTGGTGACGTAAACTGGCGTTCAACGCCAGCCTTCTGCCCAAATCTGGCGTCCAGCGCCAGAAAAGGATCCAAAACTAGAGTTGAACGCCCAAACTGGCACAGAAACTGGCGTTCAACTCCACAAATGGCCTCTGCACGTGGAACACTTAAGCTCAGCCCAAACACACACCAAGTGGGCCCCGGAAGTGGATTTATGCATCAATTACTTACTCATGTAAACCCTAGTGACTAGTTTACTATAAATAGGACCTTTTACTAGTCTTTTTGACCATCTTTGGATCTTTGGATTACCTTATGATCCTTTGATAACGTTTTAGGGGGCTGGCCATCTCGGCCATGCCTGGACCTTCACTTATGTATTTTCATACGGTAGAGTTTCTACACTCCATAGATTAAGGTGTGGAGCTCTGCTGTTCCTCAAAGATTAATGCAAAGTACTACTGTTTTCTATTCAATTCTTCTTATTTCGCTTCTAAGATATCCATTCGCACCCAAGAACTTGATGAAGGTGATGATTATGTGTGACGCTCATCATTCTTCCCCCTTATGAACGCGTGCCTGACAAACACTTCTGTTCTATATGAAATAAGCTAGAATGAGTATCTCTTAGATCTCCTAACCAGAATCTTCGTGGCGTAAGCTAGAATGATGGCGGCATTCAAGAGAATCCGGAAAGTCTAAACCTTGTCTGTGGTATTCCGAGTAGGATTCAATGATTGAATGGCTGTGACGAGCTCCTAACTCGCGATTGCAGGGCGTTAGTGACAGACGCAAAAGGATAGTAAATCCTATTCCAGCATGATCGAGAACCGACAGATGAATAGCCGTGCCGTGACAGGGTGCGTGAGCATATTATTCACTGAGAGGATAAGATGAAGCCATTGACAAGGGTGATGCCTCCAGACGATTAGCCGTGCCGTGACAGGGCATTGGATCATTTTCCCGAGAGATGACCGAAAGTAGCCATTGACAGTGGTGATGTATCACATAAAGCCAGCCATGGAAAAGAGTAAGACTGACTGGATGAAGATAGCAGGAAAGCAGAGGTTCAGAGGAACGAAAAGCATCTCCATTCGCTTATCTGAAAATCCTACCAATGAATTACATAAGTATCTCTATCCCTCTTTTATTAATTAAAATTCGAAAACACCATTATCACTTTATATCTGCCTGACTGAGATTTACAAGGTGACCATTGCTTGCTTCATACCAACAATCTCCGTGGGATTCGACCCTTACTCATGTAAGGTATTACTTGGGCGACCCAGTGCACTTGCTGGTTAGTTGTATCGAAGTTGTGACAGACAATAAAACTAGATCAGAGCACCAGGCCTTTGAAGCCATGGATATGTATCACAATTTCGTGCACCAAGTTTTTGGCGCCGTTGCCGGGGAATTGTTCGAGTTTGGGCAACTGACGGTTCATCTTGTTGCTCAGATTAGGTAATTTTCTTTTTATTTTATTTTCAAAAATCTTTCAAAAATATTTTCAAAAATCTCTCATATGTTTTCGAAAAAAAAAATAAAAATGTTTTCAAAAAAATTTTATTCAAAATTTTTAAGAATGAATTCTAGTGTTTCATGATGATTTGTTGAATCCTGGCTGGCTGTAAGCCATGTCTAATTTTTGGACTGGGGTTTCAACTTACCATCACAAATGAAGAGATTCTCACACACTTAGTTGTTCTATACATGAAAAGTATCCATATCTGCTGAAGTTTGGCTGGCCATTGGCCATGTCTAGTGTTTTGGACTGGAGCTTTCTTTGAAAGCTTGGCTGGCTAGTGAGCCATGTCTAATTCCTGGACTGAAGCTTTAGACTAACATGGCATGATTCCTGGAATTCATATTAAAAATTTTGGAATCCTTATTTTTTTCTTTTTTTTCATATAATTTTCGAAAAAAAAAAATAAAAAAAAATTAGAAAATCATAAAAATCAAAAAATATTTTTTTGTTTCTTGTTTGAGTCTTGAGTCATATCATAAGTTTGGTGTCACTTGCATATGCATCTTGCATTTTTTCGAAAATATCATGCATTCATAGTGTTCTTCATGATCTTCAAGTTGTTCTTGGTAAGTCTTCTTGTTTGATCTTGATGATTTTTTGTTTTATGTCTTTTCATGTTTATCATATGTATTCTTGAATTCTTAGTGCGTAAGCATTAAAGAATTCTAAGTTTGGTGTCCTGCATGCATGTTTGTCAAACTCGCGAGTTAACTCGTAAACTCGTACGAGTTTACGAATTTAGATAGTGGAATCGAGTTAACTCGGATACAAACTCGTTTCTGGGTAGACTCGGGTAGACTCGGCTAAACTCGGACAGAATCGCTTAAACTCGCGAGTTTGAGAGCGAGTCAGCGAGTTTGAATTCGGTTCTCATTTTCGCCAAAACGGCGTCGTTTTGAGGGAAAAAAAAAAACCAGCAACTACAGCTACCCATCACTAACCCAGTAACCCTAATTTGAAACGGCGCACACTACTCCAAGCCCTCACTCAGTCACTCTCTTCTCCAACGTTCGCCGAATCGCCACCACCACCATCCACCATTGTCTGCACCACCACGCCAGAGGCCGGACGGATCCTTCGCCTGTTGCCTCGCCTAACCAGTTTTCCTGGTGGAGTCGTCAGTTGTGGTACATCGCCGACACCGCCCACCAGCCCACCACCCCCCATCGTTCATGTCCTCACTTCCTCGGTTAAGCTGAAGGCTGAGCTGGTGAAGGTTCCTCGTGCTACATCGCCGACACTAGCCCACCAGCCACGTCGGAGAACTCGACGATTCACGGCACGCTGTTCATCGCCCCTGTTCTGCGTTCGTCGGCCGTCGCCCCTGGTCTGCGATCTACTTCCACTTTGTTCATCCCCCTTCTGCTTCACTGCGTTCGCGGTTCGTCTCCCCTGTTCGTCGCCCCTATTCTGCACTACCGATCTGCTTCATTCTGCCCCTATTCTCCAAGGTAATTTCTTTAAACAAATTTAAATATTAACAATTTTGTTAATTTGGTATGAAATCTGCAATTTTAGTTCTGAACTTCTGATATTAAACTTTCTGATTTTAGTTTAGTTTAAATCATACACAGAATTGGTTAATGAGATTTGATATGATGGAAAAAAAATTAAACTGATGTTGCTTCATGCTTTAATAAGTTAGTAATGTATAAAAAAAAACTAAAATGTGTGGTTTACTACTTTACTGGTTGTCTGGTTTAATTAATTTTTTTTTCAAAACTACTGATATTTGATATCAATAGATAATACTAGGTTGATTGGTTCTGGATTAGTGGACTTGTTAGTTGTTAGACGTTAATGTTAAACTGTTAGTTATTTAGTTAGTGGATCACTTGGCAATTGAAGGCTGAAATCTGAATATTATTTATCAACTGAATCTGAATTTAGTTAGTGGAATAGTGGATAATCTGAATCTGAATTTATTATTTGGGTTGTTGATTTTTAGGGATAAAAATACAAAATGTCTGAGAATGTTGCAGGGACAGGGTCTTCACTTCCTAGTATTCCTAGACCAACATGTGAATGATGATGTTGATTTTGTTGGCCGTGTTGAACCTGAGCTTGAAAGAAACGATGAATCTGATGAAGATGGTGAAGATGATGATGTTGATGTCATGGAAGATGAAGATATTGGAGATTTGAGTTTTAGACTTTATTTTGTTGTTTTATTTTGTTTTTTGGTTGTATCTTAACTCTTATGAAGCTTTGATTGTGTGATTGTGTGTTTTATGTTGAACTAGATACATACTTGTTGTAACTTGTAATTGTAGTATCATGTTAATTTATTATGTGTTTTGATGTTGAAATTGTTATGTTTGAATGTCTATATCTGAGTAAATATATATATTATACATGATATATATATTTTTTTTATAAAAAATGTATAACAGATAAACTCGTACGAGTCTACGAGTCGAGTCTAGGTCAGTTCCACGAGTTTACCTAGACTCGCGAGTTTGACAACCTTGCCTGCATGATTTCTTTGCATTAAAAATTTTTCAAAATTGTGTCTATGATGTTCATCTTGACATTCATAGTGTTCTTGGTGTTCATCTTAACATTCATAGCATTCTTGCATGCATTCATTGTTTTGATCTAAAAATTTCATGCATTGCATAGTTTTCATGTTTTTCATAAAAATTTCAAAAATCAAAAAAATATCTTCCCCTTTTTCTCTCATCAAATTCGAAAATTTGGATTGACTTTTTCAAAAATTTTTAAAATCAAGTTGTTTCTTATGAGTCAAATCAAATTTTCAATTTGAAAATCTTATCTTTTTCAAAATCTTTTTCAAAAATCAAATCTTTTTCAAAATTCTTAGTTATTTTCGAAAATTCAAAAAAATATTTTTCAAAAATCTTTTTCTTAATCTTTTTCACAAATTTTCGAAAATAACATAATCAATTAATGTTTTGATTCAAAAATTTGAAGTTTGTTACTTGCTTGTTAAGAAAGATTCAAACTTTAAGTTCTAGAATCATATATTGTGATTTCTTATGAATCAAGTCATTAATTGTGATTTTAAAAATCAAATCTTTTTCAAAACTAATTTCAATCATATCTTTTCAAAAATATCTTCTTATCTTATCTTTTTCAAAAATATCTTTTCAAAATATCTTTTCTAACTTCCTAACTTCCTATCCTTTCAAAAGTTGTTTCAACTAACTAACTAACTTTTTGTTTGTTTCTTAACTTTTTCAAAACCACCTAACTAACTCTCTCTCTCTCATTTTTCGAAAATATCTCTCCCCTTTTTCAAAATTTCTTTTTAATTTATTAATTATTTTAATTTTTAAAACTCAATTTTCGAAAATTACTAACAATTTTTCAAAAACCATTTGCAAAAATCACTAACTCTTTTTCAAAATAATTTTCGAAAATTATCCCTCCCCCATCCTATTCTATTTATTCATTCATATCCTAACATCTCATCTCACATCTCTTCCATTCGTACAGTTGCATTTCTTCCTTTACATCACATTCTTTGTCTCCCCCTTCTCTTCCACTCACAAAGGGATCCCTATACTGTGGTATAAAGGATCTCTATTATTATTATCATTTTCCTGTCCATTCTTCCTTGTCATATGAGTAGGAGCAAGGATAAGAACATTCTTGTGGAAGCAGATCCAGAACCTGAAAGGACTCTGAAGAGAAAATTAAGAGAAGCTAAAATACAACAATCCAGAGATAACCTTTCAGAAATTTTCGAACAGGCAGAGGAGATGGCAGCCGAAAATAATAATAATATAAGGAAGATGCTTGGTGACTTCACTGCACCTAATTCCAATTTACATGGAAGAAGCATCTCCATTCCTGCCATTGGAGCAAACAACTTTGAGCTGAAACCTCAGTTAGTTTCTCTGATGCAGCAGAACTGCAAGTTTCATGGACTTCCATCTGAAGATCCTTTTCAGTTCTTAACTGAATTCTTGCAAATATGTGATACTGTTAAGACTAATGGAGTAGATCCTGAAGTCTACAGGCTCATGCTTTTCCCTTTTGCTGTAAGAGACAGAGCTAGATTGTGGTTGGATTCTCAACCCAAAGACAGCCTGAACTCTTGGGATAAGCTGGTCACGGCTTTCTTAGCCAAGTACTTTCCTCCTCAAAAGCTGAGCAAGCTTAGAGCTGATGTTCAAACCTTCAGACAGAAAGAAGGTGAATCTCTCTATGAAGCTTGGGAAAGATACAAACAGTTGACCAAAAAGTGTCCTTCTGACATGCTTTCAGAATGGACCATCCTGGATATATTCTATGATGGTTTATCTGAGCTATCAAAGATGTCACTGGACACTTCTGCAGGTGGATCCATTCACCTAAAGAAAACGCCTGCAGAAGCTCAAGAACTCATTGACATGGTTGCTAATAACCAGTTCATGTACACTTCTGAAAGGAATCCTGTGAGTAATGGGACGCCTATGAAGAAGGGAGTTCTTGAGGTTGATACTCTGAATGCCATATTGGCTCAGAATAAAATATTGACTCAGCAAGTCAATATGATTTCTCAGAGTCTGCATGGAATGCAAGCTGCATCCAACAGTACTCAAGAGGCATCTTCTGAAGAGGAAGCCTATGATCCTGAGAACCCTGCAATAGCAGAGGTAAATTATTTAGGTGAACCTTATGGAAACACCTATAACTCAACATGGAGAAATCATCCAAATTTCTCATGGAAGGATCAGAAGCCTCAACAAGGCTTTAATAATGGTGGAAGAAACAGGTTTAGCAATAGCAAACCTTTTCCATCATCAACTCAGCAACAGACAGAGAACTCTGAACAAAATGCTTCTAATTTAGCAAATCTAGTCTCTGATCTATCTAAGGCCACTGTAAGTTTCATGAATGAAACAAGGTCTTCCATTAGAAATCTGGAAGCACAAGTGGGCCAGCTGAGTAAAAGGATCACTGAAATCCCTCCTAGTACTCTCCCAAGCAATACAGAAGAGAACCCAAAAGGAGAGTGCAAGGCCATTGACATAAGCGCCATGGCCGAACCTCTGAGGAGAGAAGAGGACGTGAATCCCAAGGAGGAGGACCTCCTGGGACGTCCAGTGATCAATAAGGAGCTTCCCTCTGAGGAACCAAAGGACTCTAAGGCTCATCTAGAGACCATAGATATTCCATTGAACCTCCTTATGCCCTTCATGAGCTCTGATGAGTATTCCTCTTCTGAAGAGAATGAGGATGTCACTGAAGAGCAAACTGCCAAGTTTCTTGGTGCAATCATGAAGCTGAATGCCAAATTGTTTGGCATTGATACTTGGGAAGTTGAACCTCCCTTGTTCATCAATGAACTAAGTGATCTGGATCAACTGACATTGCCTCAGAAGAGACAGGATCCTGGAAAGTTCATATTACCTTGTACCATAGGCACCATGATCTTTAAAGCTCTGTGTGACCTTGGTTCAGGTATAAACCTCATGCCCCTCTCTGTAATAGAGAAACTGGAAATCTATGGGGTGCAAGCTGCTAAAATCTCACTAGAGATGGCAGACAGCTCAAGAAGACAGGCTTATGGACAAGTAGAAGACGTATTAGTAAAGGTTGAGGGCCTTTACATACCTACTGATTTCATAGTCTTGGACACTGGAAAGGAAGAGGATGAATCCATCATCCTAGGAAGACCTTTCCTGGCCACAGCAAGAGCTGTGATTGATGTTGACAGAGGTGAAATAGTCCTTCAATGGAATGAGAACTCCCTTGTATTCAAAACCCAAGGATCTCCCTCTGCAACCATGGAGAGGAAACAGAAAAAGCTTCTCTCCAAGCAGAGTCAACCAGAGCCCCCACAGTCAAACTCTAAGTTTGGTGTTGAACTCCCATATCCAAACTCTAAGTTTGGTGTTGGAGAGTCTCAACAAAGCTCTGCACATCTGTGAGGCTCCATGAGAGCCCACTGTCAAGCTATTGACATTAAAGAAGCGCTTGTTGGGAGGCAACCCAATGTTTATTTATCTAACTATATTTTTCTTAGTTATGTGTCTTTATAGGTTCATGATCATGAGGAGTCACAAAATAAATATAAAAATTGAAAACGGAATCAAAAACAGCAGAAGAAAAATCACACCCTGGAGGAGCATCTGTCTGGCGTTCAAACGCCAGAACAGAGCATAGTTCTGGCGCTGAACGCCCAGAATGGGAGCATCTTGGCGCTGAACGCCCAGAACAAGCATGGTTCTGGCGTTCAACGCCAGAAATGGCAGCAAAGGGGCGTTGAACGCCCAAAATGGGCACCAACCTGGCGCTGAACGCCCAGAGTTGTGTGCAAAGGCATTTCACATGCCTAATTTGGTGCAGGGATGTAAATGCCTTGACACCTCAGGATCTGTGGACCCACAGGATCATCCCAGGATCTGTGGACCCCACAGGATCCCCACCTACCTCATCATCTCTCTTCCCATTCATGATCATCCCTTCTGTTTTCCATTTACCACTCACATCCATACAACCACCACCTTCAAAATTCAACATCTCTCTCCCACCCAATCCCACCCATATGGCCGAATACACACTCCCATCCATCTCCTCCATATCTTCTTCTTATTCTTCTATTCTTTCTTCTTTTGCTCGAGGGCGAGCAACATTCTAAGTTTGGTGTGGTAAAAGCATAGCTTTTTGTTTTTCTCCATAACCATTGATGGCACCTAAGGCCAGAAAGGCCTCTAGAAAGAGGAAAGGGAAGACAAAAGCTTCCATAAAGGGTCTATAGCTCAGTGGTAGAACATTTGACTGCGAATCAAGAGATCCCTGAGATACCTCAGGGGATACATTTTCTTCCACACAATTATTGGAAGCAACTAAGGGTGGAACAGCAAGAGCACTCCATCATCCTTCATGAAATCAGAGAAGATCTAAAAGCAATGAAGGAGGAGCAGCAAAGACAAGGAAGAGACATAGAAGAGCTCAAGGACATCAATAAGGTGGACTCATTCCTTGTTCTTACTTTCTCTGTTTTTCGTTTTCTATGTTATGTGCTTATCTATGTTTGTGTCTTCATTACATGATCATTAGTAGTTAGTAACTTTGTCTTAAAGTTATAAATGTCCTATGAATCCATCACCTCTCTTAAATGAAAAATGTTTTAATTCAAAAGAACAAGAAGTACATGAGTTTCGAATTTATCCTTGAACTTAGTTTAATTATATTGATGTGGTGACAAATGCTTCTTGTTTTCGGAATGTATGCTTGAACAGTGCATATGTCTTTTGAAGTTGTTGTTTAAGAATGTTAAATATGTTGGCTCTTGAAAGAATGATGACTAGGAGACATGTTATTTGATAATCTGAAAAATTATAAAAATGATTCTTGAAGCAAGAAAAAGCAGCAAAGAACAAAGCTTGCAAAAAAAAAAAAAAGGGCGAAAGAAAAATAGAAAAAAATAGAAAGAAAAAGAAAAAGCAAGCAGAAAAAGCCAATAACCCTTAAAACCAAAAGGCAAGGGCAAATAAAAAGGATCCCAAGGCTTTGAGCATCAGTGGATAGGAGGGCCTAAAGGAATAAAATCCTGGTCTAAGCGGCTAAACCAAGCTGTCCCTAACCATGTGCTTGTGGCGTGTAGGTGTCAAGTAAAAACTTGAGACTGAGCGGTTAAAGTCAAGGTCCAAAGCAAAAACAAAGAGTGTGCTTAAGAACCCTGGACACCTCTAATTGGGGACTTTAGCAAAGCTGAGTCACAATCTGAAAAGGTTCACCCAATTATGTGTCTGTGGCATTTATGTATCCGGTGGTAATACTGGAAAACAAAGTGCTTAGGGCCACGGCCAAGACTCATAAAGAAGCTGTGTTCAAGAATCATCATACTGAACTAGGAGAGTCAATAACACTATTCGAAATCTGAAGTTCCTATAGATGCCAATCATTCTGAACCTCAATGGATAAAGTGAGATGCCAAAACTATTCAAGAGGCAAAAAGCTATAAGTCCCGCTCATATGATTGAAGCTCTGTTTCATTGATAGTTTGGAATTTGTAGTATATTCTCTTCTTTTTATCCTATTTGATTTTAAGTTGCTTGGGGACAAGCAACAATTTAAGTTTGGTGTTGTGATGAGCGGATAATTTATACGCTTTTTGACATTGTTTTTAGTATGTTTTTAATAGGATCTAGTTACTTTTAGGGATGTTTTCATTAGTTTTTATGTTAAATTCACATTTCTGAACTTTACTATGAGTTTGTGTGTTTTTCTGTGATTTCAGGTATTTTCTGGCTGAAATTGAGGGACTTGAGCAGAAATCAGATTCAGAGGTTGAAAAAGGACTGCTGATGCTGTTGGATTCTGACCTCCCTGCACTCAAAGTGGATTTTCTGGAGCTACAGAACTCAAAATGGCACGCTTCCAATTGCGTTGGAAAGTAGACATCCAGGGCTTTCCAGAAATGTATAATAGTCCATACTTTGGCCAAGAATTGGCGACGTAAACTGGCGTTCAACGCCAGCCTTCTGCCCAAATCTGGCGTCCAGCGCCAGAAAAGGATCCAAAACTAGAGTTGAACGCCCAAACTGGCACAGAAACTGGCGTTCAACTCCACAAATGGCCTCTGCACGTGGAACACTTAAGCTCAGCCCAAACACACACCAAGTGGGCCCCGGAAGTGGATTTATGCATCAATTACTTACTCATGTAAACCCTAGTGACTAGTTTACTATAAATAGGACCTTTTACTAGTCTTTTTGACCATCTTTGGATCTTTGGATTACCTTATGATCCTTTGATCACGTTTTAGGGGGCTGGCCATCTCGGCCATGCCTGGACCTTCACTTATGTATTTTCATACGGTAGAGTTTCTACACTCCATAGATTAAGGTGTGGAGCTCTGCTGTTCCTCAAAGATTAATGCAAAGTACTACTGTTTTCTATTCAATTCTTCTTATTTCGCTTCTAAGATATCCATTCGCACCCAAGAACTTGATGAAGGTGATGATTATGTGTGACGCTCATCATTCTTCCCCCTTATGAACGCGTGCCTGACAAACACTTCTGTTCTATATGAAATAAGCTAGAATGAGTATCTCTTAGATCTCCTAACCAGAATCTTCGTGGCGTAAGCTAGAATGATGGCGGCATTCAAGAGAATCCGGAAAGTCTAAACCTTGTCTGTGGTATTCCGAGTAGGATTCAATGATTGAATGGCTGTGACGAGCTCCTAACTCGCGATTGCAGGGCGTTAGTGACAGACGCAAAAGGATAGTAAATCCTATTCCAGCATGATCGAGAACCGACAGATGAATAGCCGTGCCGTGACAGGGTGCGTGAGCATATTATTCACTGAGAGGATAAGATGAAGCCATTGACAAGGGTGATGCCTCCAGACGATTAGCCGTGCCGTGACAGGGCATTGGATCATTTTCCCGAGAGATGACCGAAAGTAGCCATTGACAGTGGTGATGTATCACATAAAGCCAGCCATGGAAAGGAGTAAGACTGACTGGATGAAGATAGCAGGAAAGCAGAGGTTCAGAGGAACGAAAAGCATCTCCATTCGCTTATCTGAAAATCCTACCAATGAATTACATAAGTATCTCTATCCCTCTTTTATTAATTAAAATTCGAAAACACCATTATCACTTTATATCTGCCTGACTGAGATTTACAAGGTGACCATAGCTTGCTTCATACCAACAATCTCCGTGGGATTCGACCCTTACTCACGTAAGGTATTACTTGGACGACCCAGTGCACTTGCTGGTTAGTTGTATCGAAGTTGTGACAGACAATAAAACTAGATCAGAGCACCAGGCCTTTGAAGCCATGGATATGTATCACAATTTCGTGCACCAGTGAGAACCAGAGGTTTTCAGTATGGTAATGGTACCCACATATCTAACATGTAATGTCCTTGGAAAGCCAAAGGCAATCCTAGAACTTCCAACAGATAAAACAACGCTTATAAACAGACTAAACCATAATGGCAACTGACTAAAGATCTTCAGTCTAACGAATAGTCCCCTTTCCAAATCCTGCGAACCTCCCAACTACCATTATTAGTTCGATATTGCAAACACAATTATATCAATGCGAAAATGCACAAATAGGAAGCAGATACAACATTTATACAATTAGAAAGTATTATGCAGTCAAGTAGGCATTCCAAACAATTCACATATAATGCATATGATGTATGGCTATCCTAGTGGCTGATGAGTCTTATCTGTCAGTTATAAAGCCAACCCGACAAGTCTTGGTAGCTAACCATTAGACTGTCCCTATGTCGTGTATCCTCAACTCGAGTTATACCCAATCATAATCATCAATACATATTCACAACACCCTCACTGGTGTTTATCCACGGGAGCGAGCTCATTCAGAACTTTCACAGTGTCCGGCCACACTTACGACATAGGGTCAGTAGAGTATCGAGTCTCCACCTGGAACACGTGGTGGCTAGCCACTGTTTTCACCCAGGAAAACTTGTATCTCAGATAGTGGAAGTACAACATTCACATTTCATTTAATATGTATATATGCAATCATACTCAGCCATAATTCAATAATAGCTCATCCATAATTCGGCAATATCTCAGCCAATCGGCTCATAATACAATCCATACCAGCCAATTTATTAACAATTACAGCCCTTCGGCTCATGGCATATAAAGCACTTCCACAATCAACCTCCGTATCTCATAAGATGATCTTTGATCATCATTCATCATTAATTCTCCCCTTACTTCATCCACAAGTTACTACATTCCCTAGTTTTTCCCCATTGCTAGGCATATCACAAGGATTTAAGACATAAGGGGTGAGATCGGAGGCTTAGAAGTCTGAAATTTGGCTTTAAAAACTCAAAAATCAACCTTGGGGTGAAAATAGGGTCACGCGTGCGCTTCGCCCACGTGCACGCGTGGATGGGAGAAAAGCAAAGTGACGCCTGCGCATCAGCCACGCGTACGCGTGGGTGCGTTTTGTGCGCCACGCACAAAACCAGCACAATACCCGCACAACTCTCAGGAACTTTGGCTGGGCAATTGAATCAACACATCGACGCATACGCGTCGGCCAGGCGCACACATGGGGAGTGAGAATTTGACAGTGACGCGTGCCCGTCGGGCACGCGTATGCGTGGGTGTACGATCTGCCAAAAATTTTACTAAGTTAAAAAACTGCAGAATTCCAGTTTCAAACCCCCAATCTTCCGACGGGCATATCTTTCTCGTTTCAAGTCATTTTCCATTGTTCTTCGAACGGCATACACATCTCGGATCCAATTTTATTTCTAAATAAGTTTGACACAAATCGGGGATCCGGAGACCAAGATATGCTCCGTCAAAGTAAGCCCAAAAACCACATTTTCATACAAAACCACAAAGTCCCATTTTCAAAACAAACTAATTTCAAGCCCTTTCAAAACCAACCAAAAATCAACTTCCAGCCTCCTCAACTCATATGTTAACATTTTTAGCAAAATCATTGATAAACCACTATTTCATGGTTCATCTTGTGCTCAATTGAGTGGTTTTTATCAACTCTTTACCCACTTATTTATACTATTTGCATGGTTTTACATTTGCCTTCCCAATTCTGTGCTTTGATTGAAAACATGCTTCTTTGGCCTTAAGTTCCCTATGTTTAAATCCTCTCTTATTACCATTAGATGCCTTGATATGTGTGTTAAGTGATTTCAGAGATTACAGGGCAGGAATGGCTCAGAGGATGGAAAGGAAGTATAAAAAAGTGGAAGGAATACAAGAAGTTGGAGAAATTGCTAAGCTGTCCAGCCTGACCTCTTCGCACTCAAATAACTATAACTTTAGCTACAGAGGTCCAAACGACGCGGTTCTAGTTGCGTTGGAAAGCTAACGTCCGGGGCTTCGATTTGATATATAATTTGTCATCACTTCCCCGAAGTTAGGCAACGCGAACGCGTGAATGACACGTCCGCGTCGCATCTGCGAACTTCAATCCGCGCGGACGCATGGACGACGCCTCCGCGTCACTTGCCCGTGACCTGAACGTAACAGAAATCGCAGGGAGCGATTTCTGGACTGCTTTTGACCCATTTTTCAGCCCAGAACACACAGATTAGAGGCTATAAAGTGGGGGAATACATCCATTCATAATCATGCTTTCATATTCACAATTTTAGGATTAGATGTAGTTTTAGAGAGAGAGGTTCCCTCCTCTCTCTTAGGATTTAGTTTTAGGATTTAGGATTATTTCTTCTTCATCACAGGTTCAATATTCCTTTTTATTTATTTTCTCAATTTAATTTATGAATTCTTCTATGTTACAGATTATTCTTTTGATTAATGTTATTTGAGGTATTTCAGTTTATTATTGCTCTCTTTTATTTATGTTACTGTTGCTTCCAATCTGAAGACATTTTTATTCCAGTAGATTTACTTTTCCCTTTTTGGTCTTGGTTAAGAAATCAGTAACTCAGGAGTTATCAAACTCAACATGATTGATAATCGTTATCTTTGCTAATTGAATTGAACTTTAATAATCCCAATCTTTCCTTAGGGATTAACTAGGATTTGAGGATCTAACTAATTAGTCAATTGACCTTCCCTTGCTCTAGCAAAGGTTAACTAAGTGGAATTAAGGTTCAATTTTCATCATCATTGATAAGGATAACTAGGATAGGACTTCTAATTTCTCACACCTTGCCAAAAGTATGTTTTTACAGTTATTTATTTATTTTACAGTCTTTTACCTATTTTAATTGCAATTTAAATTACTTGTTCCTCATCTTCACAACCCCAATTTACAATCTTCATAACCAATAATAAGAAAATACTTCCCTGCAGTTCCTTGAGAAGACGACCCGAGGTTTAAATACTTCGGTTATCAATTTATTTAGGGGTTTGTTACTTGTGACAACCAAAACATTTGCACGAAGGGATTTCTGTTGGTTTAGAATATATATCTTCAACGCGACTATTTTTACAAAATTCTTTACTAGCAAAAATCCTAACGTCAAAATGGCGCCGTTGCCGGGGAACTGCAATCGTGTGCCTTATTATTGGTTATTGTAAATATTTTTTTTACTTGTTTATTTGTCTTTATTTTTCTCTTTTTATTTCCATTAGCTACTATGAATCCTCACCCCTCTCGCTTTGAGTTTGGTTCTAATATTGTTGAAAGGAGTGAAAGTTATAACAGGAACATGCATCAAGGTCAGAAGAATCAAAGATGGGAGGAGCCACAAGGATTTAATCAATCCTCTTGGCAACAACCCCCTCCAATGCACTATAACCAACAACCATTCTGTGATGCATACCAAAATGATGACTATAGTGGACCCCCTTGTAGTTACCAACAAGGCCCACCATATGATTATGAACCGCCTCCTCAACACAGCTTTGGACCACCATACTCACAAGCCCCCTACTACCAGACATCATCACATTATTCTAACCCGTATCCACCACACCAACCACCTTATGAGCCATATGAACCATATATAGAACCACCCCAATTCCAACCCAATTACTCCCAAGAACCACCACCTCAATATTTGCCATCTCCATATCCATCAATCCAAGAGCACTATGATCCTACTTATGATAGCCGAGCGCAACAAGAATCAATGGATCGTCTCACGGAAACATGTGCAAAACTTCAAGCAACCCTTCGCCAACTGGATCAAGCGATAAATTGATTACCTTCCCGACGTTCGGACACTCAAGGAACCCCCATGGCCTCATGTGGGTAATCTAATGAAGAACGTAGTATGAAGGAGATATTAGAAACTCCGGTGGACAGTGAGCAGCACGATTTTATATTGAAACAATTGGAAGAAGCTACGCCTGCTATTGAGGAGGAAGAAGTGGTTGCAGACTTAGGAGATGCTGAACCTCCATGGGAAAGTCAAGTTATAGAGCCTCCTTCAAAGACGTTTGAAATTGATGTTGAGAAGGGTGTACAACCTCCAAGGCATATCATGGCTAAAGACTTTGAAGAGGTTAATCAAGAGATGGAAATTCAAGAAGAAGAAGCACAACCTCCTATGCCTTTGGTAAGTAGTGCAGAAGAGACTGAATTGGAAGAAATCTACCAAGATAAAGAGGTTGAAATTAAAGAAGTTTGCAAAGAGGTGGAAGTTGTCAGAGAAGAGCACAAGGAAGTGGAGCTTGCAATTTCGTTAAAAATACCTCCCCCTAAGTTGCCATCATCCTTCACAACATTCAAGTGGGTAAAATTCATATCCCTTAGCTTTCTAATTCCATTTGAATATGGGCTACTAGAGACGGATGGTCAACTTAGAGCTCTTGTGGCATAAAGAGTAAGAGAAAGATGGCCAGTGGTAAGAATTGTCCTGCAAGGTTCATTATGGTTGGAAGCTTTAAGTTTAAATGCAAAGGTTGGTGTAAAGCTCAACTGAATGGGTCTAGGAATTTGTTTGGCCGCTTTAGTGAGAATTCAGATTGCTTGCTACCCGGATGGAATCATAATGATCAACAAAAGGACAGGTGTAAAAGCAAAGTTTGGGACCCCAGAATTCATTCTGGCAATCAACACTCTTGGGGCCTTGTCACTTGCTTCAACTTGCTTGAAGACTTTCCACGTCTAATTTGGGACCCCGGAGGTTACTGGAAGTACAAACATTGGTGGAGATTCCTGGATGAGTTCAAGCACAAGCCACCATAACAAGGAGCTCATCAAATGTCCAACTTAAGGACTTTAACTAAAAGTGCTAGGTGGGAGACAACCCACCATGGTATGATCGTTCCTTTTTCAGTTTTAATTTTATTTCATTTTGTTTATTTTTGAGTTTATTCTATTTTTATTGAACCTGGATTTATTCATAACATGCACATCTGTATTTTACATTCTGCATACTGCATATTGCATATAAAAAAAAACACGCACGCGACGCGGCAGCGTCGCTGACGCGTCCGCGTCACTAGTGCGTTTTGGAAGAAAAGAATCAAACAGAGAGTCACGCGAGAGCGTGGTTGGAGGCGTGCCTTAAGCACAAATATGCCCACGCGACCGCGTCGCCGACGCGGCCGCGTCAGTTGCAAAATAGCTTCCCCACGCGTCCGCGTCACCCACGCAACCGCGTGGCCCTGTAAATCGACGTAACAAGGGTGTATGGCCGAAAGTTGAGCTGGAATTGGGCTGGACTTATGCTAGAAGCACAAGCCCTACCATGCGAACGCGTGCCCCACGCGTCCGCGTCATTTTTAAAAGAAAGGCCATCCACGCGATCGCGTCAACCACGCGACCGCGTCACCCAAAAATTTGACAAAAAGAGTTTCGAACAGAGAGTTGCGCAAACGCGAGGCTGCACTCGCGCCAATCGCACAAATCAGGCCACGCGATCGCGTGACCCACGCGTCCGCGTCACCTGACCTTATCGCGCACCACGCGACCGCGTCACTCACGCGTTCGTGTCACATGCGGCACACAGCTTATCCAGATCAGCCAAATATCTTATCTTTTCTTCCCCAATCCTAATTTCTTCCATCTTTTCTTCTTTCTTCTTTCTTTCTTACTTTATCTTTTTAACTTCTCATCCTTTTTCACTTTCATTTTATTTTATTTAATTTATTTGCATACTTTCATTCATTGCATATTTTTATTTTTTCTTTTCTAAATTTATTATCTTACCATTGGTGTTCAAATGTTCTTATTCAACTGTTACATCTTTTCTGGTATTTTCTTAGTGCTTAGTGACTTATTTAATTCTGATTGAGTAATATTATTTAAATCAATGCCGATCTTTTATATCTGTATTACTTTTGCATTGACATGAATTTATATTATCTCTCCTTCCCCACTCTCTCTCCCATTGTTGCAAATTTTGCACCATTGGTATGCCATGTGCTTCTATTATTTTTTCACGTACATGTTGAAGCTTCCATGTAAATGAGACCCTTTTTCATTTGGCATTAACCCACCCATACTTCATTTATTTTCTTATCTCTATTTCTGGGTTACTTTTCTTCCCTTTTTCTTTCAGGATGGCCACCCGGAAGGGAATCGGAAGACGTTTACATGGGGAAACAAGACAAGTCCATCTGCACAATCTTTGGAGAAAAGCGCCAGTTGGAACAGCCCGTCCACCTGCACATCTCAGCATGCACCGAGGACGGTGCAATCTTTAAGTGTGGGGAGGTCGATACCGACTTCCAGGGGTTAGCTACCTTCTTTTCAAACACCATTGTTTTATTTTTCTTATTAGTTCATTGTTGCATTGCATAATAGATTGCATATTTGTTTGATTTTGTGCATATTTTACCACTTGGTTGAAGTAACATTTTCTTTTTAAGAAACTTTTTATAGCATTTCACTAAATTAAATTAAAAATTTTTCTATTAAAACTTGTTTGAAGTTGTATTTGGAACATAGTTTAAAAAGCTAAGAACACACAACCTGTGAGATTTTGAGCTTATTTATATGGTTACATTATTTAACCATAAATTTTTATTCTTGTGTATTTTCTTCTCTATAATTGTAATCTTTGCTTCGTTCCATTCTATATGTCCATTATTTAGTGTATTTACATGCTTGCATATGATTGAGGCCATTATTTGTTATTAGCTCACTTATCTCAAATAAGCGTACCTTTTACATTACCCTTGTTAACCCCCTTGAGCTTTAATCCCCTCTTGTTCTATAAACCACATTACTAGCCTTAAGCAGAAAAATAAAATAAAAATCCCAAGTTGTCCTTGGTTAGCTTAAGATAGATATTGTGTATAATTTAAGTGTGGGGAATTTTATGGGAACATGGGATGATATGAAAAATTAGAGAATCAAATTGAATAAGTTATTTGAAAATTTGGGAAGCATGCTCATGTGAAATAATTAAATTACCATGTGCATTGAAAAAATATATATATATTAAGTAATTAAATAAGGGGATACAAAAAAAAAAGAGAGAAGAAAAGAAAAGAGAAGAAAAATAATATTACCCCAAATGCAAAATAAAAAGAATCAATGCACATGGGACAAAATTAAAAAATAAGTTTGATACTTGAGCATGTAATACAAAAGTGGAAAAAATCTGGATAGCTAGGTAAAGTATTTTTAAATTATATAAAGTATGTATATGTTAGGTGAGATCTTAGACTAATCAAGAATTCACTTTATAAAGCTCACTTGGCCATACATATATTCTTACCTTTACCTCAGCCCCATTACAACCCTAAAAAGACCTCATGATGTTTGCATTGGTACATTAAATATTTGTTGATTGATTAGATGAAGAACAAAGTTTAAAAAGCATGATTAGAGAAGAGTAGAGTGAATCACCCTATACACTTGAGAAACTAGAGTGATATACACTACCAGTAAGGGTTCAATGCTTGATTCTATGTTCCCTGCTTTCATGAGCTATCTTCTTACAAGTTTACTTGTCTTTTATTATATAATTTGAATTAGTGGAATTTGATTTTTATTTGTCTTGGAGAACTTATTTACTTTTAACCAAGTAGGTAGAAACATCTTAGCATGTAGTTGCATTCATATAGATAGGATTGCATTTCATACATTCTATCATTCATCTTCACTCCTTTATAGTTTCTCTTGAGCTTAGCATGAGGACATGCTATTGTTTAAGTGTGGGGAGGTTGATCAACCACTATTTCATGGTTCATCTTGTGCTCAATTGAGTGGTTTTTATCAACTCTTTACCCACTTATTTATACTATTTGCATGGTTTTACATTTGCCTTCCTAATTATGTGCTTTGATTGAAAACATGCTTCTTTGGCCTTAAGTTCTCTATGTTTAAATCCTCTCTTATTACCATTAGATGCCTTGATATGTGTGTTAAGTGATTTCAGATATTACAGGGCAGGAATGGCTCAGAGGATGGAAAGGAAGCATGCAAAAGTGGAAGGAATACAAGAAGTTGGAGAAATTGCTAAGCTGTCCAGCCTGACCTCTTTGCACTCAAACGGCTATAACTTTAGCTACAGAGGTCCAAACAACGCGGTTCCAGTTGCGTTGGAAAGCTAACGTCCGGGGCTTCGATTTGATATATAATTTGCCATAGCTTCCCCGAAGTTAGGTGACGCGAACGCGTGAATGACGCGCCCGCATCGCATCTGCGAACTTCAATCCGCGCGGACGCGTAGACGACGCCTCCGCGTCACTTGCCCGCGGCCTGAACGTAACAGAAATCGCAGGGAGCTCAGAACACACAGATTAGAGGCTATAAATTGGGGAATGCATCCATTCATAATCATGCTTTCATATTCACAATTTTAGGATTACATGTAGTTTTAGAGAGAGAGGTTCCCTCCTCTCTCTTAGGATTTAGGTTTAGGATTTAGGATTATTTCTTCTTCATCACAGGTTCAATATTTCTTTTTATTTATTTTCTCAATTTAATTTATGAATTCTTCTATGTTACAGATTATTCTTTTGATTAATGTTATTTGAGGTATTTCAGTTTATTATTGCTCTCTTTTATTTATATTACTGTTGCTTCCAATCTGAAGACATTTTTATTCCAGTAGATTTACTTTTCCCTTTTTGGTCTTGGTTAAGAAATCAGTAACTCAGGAGTTATCAAACTCAACATGATTGATAATCGTTATCTTTGCTAATTGAATTGAACTTCAATAATCCCAATCTTTCCTTAGGGATTAACTAGGATTTGAGGATCTAACTAATTAGTCACTTGACCTTCCCTTGCTCTAGCAAAGGTTAAATAAGTGAAATTAAGGTTCAATTTTCATCATCATTGATAAGGATAACTAGGATAGGACTTCCAATTTCTCACACCTTGCCAAAAGTATGTTTTTACAGTTATTTATTTATTTTACAGTCTTTTACCTATTTTAATTGTAATTTAAATTACTTGTTCCTCATCTTCACAATCCCGATTTACAATCTTCATAACCAACAATAAGAACATACTTCCCTGCAGTTCCTTGAGAAGACGACCCGAGGTTTAAATACTTTGGTTATCAATTTATTTAGGGGTTTGTTACTTGTGAAAACCAAAATGTTTGCACGAAAGAATTTCTGTTGGTTTAGAATCTATATCTACAACGCGACTATTTTTATAAAATTCTTTACTAGCAAAAATCCTAACGTCAATCATAACACACCAATCCATTATTTTAACCAATCTCAACCAAGTAACTCAACTTCAAACATAATATCATATTATACATATTTTCTCATCCCAATTCCCAACAATACCATTTTCAATCAACCATCAATATACACAATCAATATCATCCTCACCATCAACATGGCTTCATCCACAATTCAACCTCAATCAATCATTAAGCATATATCAAAACATGTATATCTCTCATGCATCATCCCATCAAAACATCAATATTCATTAATCACATACATAACCACATAATTTATCTCAACCATTCAACAACATCAACCATTCAAACCCTATCTTAGGGCCTCTAGTCTAAGTTTTCACACCACATTACATTTTAGATACAGGAAACCGAGACCATACCTTAGCCGCTTTTCCGCTTAACCGGGAACACCTCCAAATCACTTTTTCACAAGCTCTCAAAGGTTCAACATCTCCAAGAACAGATTTTTAGCACACAAGAGTTTATTCCAAACTCTCCAAGACCTCAATCAAGCTTCAATATTCACATACACACTACCTAGGCCACAATTATCACATCCAAATACAACAACTCAATATCCAAAGATCATAAACCAATAAATTCTACTAGGGCTAAAAGAGCCCAAAATCTCAACACTCTTTCCCAAAAATTTGAATTTTAGGGCTGAGAAAATTGGACTAAAATCGTAGCTTACCTCAAGAACAAAGTAGTGGATTTTGTAGAGCTCGTCGCGGTGAACGCGTGGCCGTAAACGGTGCGGCAATCAAAGCTCCAGATTAAAAGTTATGGTGGTTTGAAGATCAAGTGAGAGTTAGAACTTTGGAAGAGTGTTCTTCCCCTCCCTTACTCTATTTCAGCATATTTGAGGGTTTAGAGAGGAGAGAGAGTGCTGTTTTTAGGGTTTTAGGTTTTGTTTGGTTGGGTCAAGGAACCAATATGGGTCCGGTTAGTTCGGTTTGGCCCGTTCGGTCCAATCTTAGGCCGATTTCTTTAAAATTGGTATCAAAATTCTCGTTTTAATTTCCTCTATCATAATAAGCCATAAAAATTATATTTTTAACCCTCTAGATAAAATTCTAATTTATGAATTAATTAGTTATTAATTAACTGAGTTTTACACTAACAACCCTTAACTACACTAACTTGCTTGCAATTGACTTTTCTCATAGTTCTTACTCTCAACTTGTGCTATCAGTTTTATCCTAACCATTAAAAATAACTAAATCAAATCAATGATTAAATACAAAACATAACTTGTTCTTGTGTGATAAACTTTCGAGGTATAGCTTGTCCTTAATGATGTTGTAATACATTTTTTTTTGTATGGAGTGAGTATAACTCAAATGCCAAAAATATAATGGGTGGATACCTACAAAAGATATCCTAATACTCGAAGTGAGTAAGTATTTTAGAGATATAAGATTTCTGTGAATATATAATCTTAGTGAATAGTTTATAGACATATAGATATCATAGAACCAATCATATGAGTATATCTTTAGTTGAGATATAAAAAGTGTCTTTCATACGCATAATATTGATGAATGATATTGATGGTATGATTGTTTGGTCATTAAAATGGAAATGATGGTCATTAAGCTTGTCAGCTACAAAATTAAAATTAAGATAATAAAGCTGAGTTATGACTAATAATATATAATAAAAACCGAGTTATAATATAATGGATTACAACCTCCAAATTTTGTCTGCTGATCTTATGGTCAAACTAAGCCTAAAAAGTAAAATAAATTATAACTCGGTTAAAAGATAACAGGAGTAATGATAATATAGCGAACTCCCAAACTTAGTCGAGTTATTATGTCGGCACTTATTCAAAAAATAATTGAGTGATAAGAGTTATTCGATCAAGACAATTGTATGGGGGATACTTTTTCGCTCGAGAATAATTTTTCATGGCATGCGTATATCATTTGATTGTATACAAATTGAAAAGTTTGGAGGTGTAGATATGTTGACAAAATCGATTGCATGATTCAAGGATATATTGATCAATTGTCTTGAAAATTTTTTCAATCCATAACAACTTAGTGATGAGTTGCTCGTCCAAAATAATTAATTATTAAATATTTATTTTATAATAAACTTCTTATGATATGATAATATAAATTGAGATAATAAATATGTATATAGTTACAGCATCTATTAAATAACATATTATGTAAAACTAAGAATTTAAAATAAAAAAATATACTTTAAAAATTAATAATTGCAGACAAAAAATAATATAAATGTCATATAAAATGCCAATTGATGTACATTTAATGTGAATTACTTAATTTCATTTGTTAATATTTGAGCTTTTAACCTGTATTAACTTGATAATCAAGCAATAAAATAATTAATCAATAAATGTTCTTTAGTCCTTACAGGTCAATAAGACATATTTCTCGTACAATAATAATAAATTTGTATGTTTGCATCTATTTTTTGTTTAACTTTCTGCATTAATCATATATAGCTAATAACATAAAATTTAGTAACATGAAATGTTATTGAGCAATTAACTTCTGTAAAAAAAATATAGTTAAAAAATAAAGAATATACAATTAACTTCTGTAAAAAAAATATACAATTAACATAATCAATTAAATGACATAAAGTTATTTTTGAACAATTCAAGTTTATGTAAAAATAGATTTAAATTTATAAAGGTTGTACGAAAAAAATATTATATTAGTAATAAAATAAATAATAGAAATTGAATTAATATAATGTTATCGAGCAATTTCTTAGCGCCTCCTCTAAATTCGGTTTGCTTCATCATAATGCAATAACGAATTTATCACTTTTAAATTTTGAGTAACGATTTTGTTGGCCATATTTATAATTATCAGGTTACAAGCAGAAAACTTTAGGTTATGTATATATAAATCTATCTGATGTTGTTAGCATCAAAAGAATCAAAGAAATATTATCTCATTAATTCAAAAAATGAAATGATTCAAATTGAGTTTTAGTAGAGAAGTCTCTGATTGTGTAGTGTTTATAATTTTGTAAAAGTTGCTTCTTATTATACTATGCAAGTTCTCAAATTAGATAATAAAATTATAATGCCATGTAGAAATTGATAATAAAATTATAATACCATATAAAAATTATATGTTTGGATTTTTGTCATGTGTGATAAATGAGTTCATATATAAGTTAAAATTGAAAAATTGTTAGAGAGATAATTAGTAAGTGATGTTCATATTTTTTATTTGAAGTTGTGATTTATCAAATTTTAAGAATAATTTTTGAAAAAAATTTATAGAATTGTATACCCTAATTTTGGAATATTCTAGCAACAACTATATAAAACACAAGAAGTAATTAAAGAACATGAAAGTAAAGAAATATTGTAAATGATATACATTGATTTATTTAATTTTTTAGGAGTTTGAAGTACATGTGTTTGAGATTCGAATTATCGATAAAAAGTATAATAAATTAAATATTAGTATCAATAGTTTTTTGTTAATATAATTGAATTATTTATAAAGTTCTCAATGAATGTTATATGACCCTATGAAACTCAATTTTGAATAAAAGTTGAATATTTAAAAATTTTAGAATACATAAATTGTTAAAATATGTAGATATTACTTGAAAATTGATTTGAACTTTTGAAATTGATTAAAGAATTTGAAACTAATTCAAATATTTTAAATTTTGGTGGAGTAGAAAATTAGTTTATCTATCTCATAGTTAGTGCTAAATATTTTTGTGTGGATAAACTTTTGAAGTATAATTTGTCTTTTATGATGTTGTAATATTCTTTTTTTTTTATAGAGTGAGTATAATTCGAATGTTAAAGAATACTGTGGGTAAATATCTACAAAAGACACTGTAACAATCAAATCAGTAAATATTTAAAAGAAATAAAAATTTTATAAATATAGAATGTTAGTGAATAGTTTATAGATATATATATTGACAATATGACTATATTTTTAGTTGAAATATAAAAGGTACCTTTTATAAATATACAATTGACGAATAATATTAAAGTTACGCCTGTTTGATCATTAAGATAAAAATAACGACCATTAACTTTGTTGGTTACAAAATTAAAATTAAGGTAAATAAAAGCAAAATATGACCAATAATGTATAATAAAAATCAAATGATAGTGTGACGGATCATAACTTTTTAAAACAAAATTCAATGCTATGTGTTTTTGTCCTTTATACATTGACTAGTGACTACCTCTACATTATTACCAATATCACCGCCGTACAGTTCCACCACCATCTTTTTTATGATTTTATTCGCCTTGTTTGATGGAACTCCATTTCCAGTTTCTTTTAATAACTTTAATTAGCTTAATTCAGTTTTTAATTTATATTTATTAATCAAGAAAATTGAATTGGCCACGACTAAAATCAATAATCTCATATATTCATCTTTGTTCTAGTACTTTTTTCCTTTACAAAAAATTGATGACGCTTGGATTAATAATAATTGCTGGAGATGTCACACCAAAAACGAAAGATTCTTGTTGGAAAAGTATATGGTAGTGTTCTATTAAAATGGGGAATGGATTGTGGAATCATGGAAAAAATGATGGTAGGTAAAACAGAATCGTATTGCCGTTACCGCTGCAAATGATCAGTAGTGTGTGAAGGAGAAGAAAATAAGATAAAGACAAATGACGTTGAATTTTGTTAAGTAAAAATTATTTTTTAATTTTGACCGTTGGTCTATTTTAAGAGAAAGTTTTGGAGGGAGCAGTTTTATTAAAATTTGGGTAGTATTTAATTAGTAAAAGAAAAATGAATAATTTTATCTTATTAAATGTAATTTTATATCATTAAAAATATTAATAATAACTAATTAATAACGACAAATTATAAAATTTGTTGACCCTAACACTTCTCCTATTTTAATTAAGGAATCATGGAAAAGATGATGGTAAAAAGTGGTGGTATTAGCAATAATGCAGATGTAGTCAGCGTGTAAAAGGTAATAAAATAAAAGAGAAAAAATGGCATTTAATTTTATTTTAAAATAGAGTAAAGTATTATTTTTATTTTTAACGTTTGGAGTAAGTTTCAAAGTTTTAATTGTTCTATTTAAGTCCCTAACGTTTCAAAATTTATTTAGAATGAAAGTAGTGTGATTAAGTGTAATTTACTTAGATGTGATTAAAAAATAATTGAATATTATATACAGTAAAAAATTGATATTATTGAAAGATAAAATTAAAATTTATTTCTATGTATTATTTTTGTCCCCAACATTTTCGTTTTATTTAAGTTCCTAACGTTTCAAAATCGTCTCAATTTTGTTCCGCCGTCAATTTTGTTAATGGATCCCTAAGAATAGGATAACATTGAGCCAATTTTAAAATGTTAAGGACTTAAATAAGAAGATTGAAACGTTGGGACAAAAAAGATACTTTATTTTTTAAAATATTATATCATAATTTTAACGATTGGGATGAAATAATTGATCCTCTTATTTTTATTTTTTTGTCATCGGAGAGGATTCACTCTTACTCTGTCTCCAGTCTCATTGTGATCCCTAGATGTAATGCAAACTAATTAAACTATTTTTCTTTTTCTTTTTTAATTTATTATATATATATATATATATATGTTTTAATATTTTTTTTTGTCGTGTATATAATTGTGTATACTAAAATACCTTACAGATGCAACTTATCAAGCTCATGCACCAAAGGGACCAAAGCCATGCGATAATTACTAATTTTTCTATTCTTTCTCTTAACCCAAAAAAAAAATGTCACTAGTATTGCAATGAGTATAATATATCACTAGATTTATTCAAGATTTTTGTGTTTGTAAGCTAGATGAAGCTTCTAACATTTCATTTTCATTTGATTTGAATTAGATTGATTTCTTAACGTTGTTCTTTGAATTTGATATTTAGTAACCATTTGATTAGTTTTCTTGCTTTGAATTTCATAAACCTAAGTTGTAGGGTTGATCCAACATTAGTCAAAGTTATAATATCAGTTCTTTAGTTTCATTTTTGAAAAAATTTTGGAAAGGAATGTAAAAATACTAAATTCAGAATATATGTTCATTGTTGTTCCGTAACTAATGAAGTAAAATTAAGTTTGGGCAAGTTTTTGGTGTAGAAGGCCTGTTAAAATCTATAGGTATAGATGGATGTTGGCAGCTGCTGGTTAAGACAAGTGTCTTAAAAGAAGATATCCTAAAAAAAAAAAATATCTTTTGCATCTTTTGAAGCTTTAATACAGGAAGGATATGCTATTTTATAGGGTTTTTTACTTAAATAAATTGTTTGCATTTTAAAATTACCTGATTCCCCTAAAACAGATTCTGCAACGTGATTATCCTTTTTGTATTATTATATAAATCGTCCTTGGGTGCAAAGGGTTATATAAAACATGAATAATCTCACCCTAGGATGATTAATGCATGAACTTGTGAGGCAAAGTAAGAGTAAATCGTGGCAGAAATTCTTGGGTTAGAAGTAGAGCATAAATCGTCCCAGGGTAGTAGGTTTTACGTGTTAATGAGCTAAACCAAACTGGGCTGCCACGATTTGTGTTATTGAGACCCTTAGGAGCCTGGGACGATTTATGTGTTACTTTGTAACACTCAAAGGGCTGGGACGATTTATGCCCAAGTTATAACCCTAAGGACTCAAGCACGATTTATGCAGGTAGAAACTCTATAAATAAACGAGTTTCAAACAGATGAGCCACACAAAACATATGTTGAGGGTGTGAGAGATGGCAGAGAGTATTTTCTTGTTAGTGCATCATCGGGAAAAAATAGATGAAAACTCAAGTGAAGGTGTAACTTTTTCTAGCAAAAAGCAGATAGGTGTGTTTATAACTCCGTCAACGACGTTGATGGATTTGCACAGTAGTATATTAGAGAAGGCTGGAAATTGTGGTAAAAAACGCGTGAAGCAATTATTTTTTCGTATTCCGATATCATTGAAGCCAGGTTATGTTAAGTTTGGGAAGTACGCGATGTTGGGTGATGACGGCATGCGAGTTATATTTCATAGTCAATCAAGATTTCCCGACTTAGGCGCGCTGGAGTTGTTTGTCAGAATGGTTGACGTGTAGGGCAGCAGCGGGGGAACTGCTCCGAATCTGCCCACTGGCGTCATAGAAGGAACTTCCACCGCCGTTCCAACAGGGCAACCGGCGACTCCACTTGTTTTGTCCCCATCTTTTGCTGCTGCTTTGCCTGTCTCAGGTGATGACTTGGGTGATGGGCGTAGCTTCGGCCAGCTTGCAGCTGCGATGGGATCTGAACCTATAGTGGATGGTGCACCCGCATTCATGGAGGTAAGAGAGAGAGATCCGTTTGCCGAGGCTATAGGTGATGATGGGTCAGATTCGGAGCCACCAATTATTGGTGACGAGAGCGACGGCGAAGAGGACACTGCAGTTGCCGTGGGAGCTCAAACCCATGGTAGCAGTGGTACGCAGCAGTACCCTCGACACTTTACCACATTGGACCTTGAAGCAATGAACCCGGCCGCAAACTTAGATCAGCATCACCCGGTGATTCACAGAGAAAGGCCTAGCGTGATTGGCACGGACGAGTTTGAGGTGGGGCAACGGTTTGAAACAAAAGAGGAAGCCGTACTGACAATCAAGAGTTATAATATTCGGCGGGTGTAGAGTATAAAGTGTTTGAGTCCGACCAGTTGAAGTATCATGGGAAGTGTGTCCAGTTCGGGAATGGTTGTAATTGGCTGATCCGTGTCACTATGAGACAAAGGAAAGGCTACTGGGAAGTTAGAAAGTACAATGGACCACACTCGTGTCTAGCAACGGAGATATCGATGGATCACAGGCAGCTCGATTACCATGTCATATGTGCCTCGATTTTATCGTTGGTGATGGCTGATGCATCAGTGTCGGTTAAGGTGTTACAGAATGCGGTGTCTTCGAAGTTTGGGTTCAGGCCCAGCTACAGGAAGGTTTGGATGGGCAAGCAGAAGGCAATTGCGCAGATATATGGAGATTGGGAGGAGTCTTACAACTACATACCACGGTGGATCATTGGGGTTCAGTTGTATATGCCGGGTACTATTGCGCTTTTGCGTACTTCGCTAGTGAGGATAGGTAATACCGTGGATGCGTCAACGGTTTTCTTTCATCGACTATTTTGGACGTTTCCTCCATGCATTGAGGCATTTAAGTATTGCAAGCCACTTATATCCATTGATGGGACCCATTTGTATGGGAAGTATGGCGGCACTCTGCTAATGGCTATTGCCCAAGATGGAAACTCGAACATTCTCCCAGTGGCTTCGGGTTAGTCGAAGGCGAAAACACAGATTCGTGGAAGTTTTTCCTCACTAATCTCCGCCAGCATGTCACCCCTCAACCCGGCATTTTAGTCATATCTGATCGGCACAATGCCATCAAGGCTGCCTTGCTTGCAGAGGACGGTGGATGGCTCCCACCGTCGGCATACCGGGCATTTTGTGTGCGACACATCGCGTCTAACTTCGCACTGTCATACAAGTCTAAGGAAGCCCGGAGCATTCTCGTGAATGCCGCATATGCAAAGACTGAAGAGGATCACCGGTATTACATGGACATTTTGCGGAAGGAAGATCCTGCAATGGTAGAATGGTGCGACAGGATTGGACTGGAGTTGTGGACCCAATATCGGGATGGTGGTCGTCGATATGGTCATATGATGACTAACATCTCTGAGTGTATCAACGCCGTGTTTAAAGGCACACGCAACCTCCCGGTGGGTTCATTAGTTAAGTCAACATATGGGCATTTGGCCGAGCTCTTTGTGAGGAAGGGAAAGGAGGCTGAGTCTCAAGTCGGAGCAAATCAAGAATTCTATCAGACCGTGAAGGCGATCGAGAGGAATCTACAAGCCTCAAGAAATATGCGGGTGGATCTGTATGACAGGGGAAACTCTGAGTTTATCGTTGAGGAACTTGCGCCGACCGCGGGAAGGATTGCAATGAGTGTGTGTCGGGTGTCTCTATCCGCCCGCACATGCGACTATGGGTACTTTCAAGCCCTCCACTACCCGTGTCGTCATGTGCTTGCAGCATGTTCATTTTGCAGACTGGACTGGAGGACATACGTTGATGATGTGTATCGCATGAAGACCGTGTTCAATGTTTACAAGATGGGTTTCTCTCCGCCTATCCACGACGATCTCTTACCCGTATACGAGGGACCTCGTGTCATCCCTGATCCTGGCATGATGCGGGCTGCAGTTGGAAGACCTCGGAGCACTAGGATAAGGAATAGTATGGATGAGGCGAATCTGGATAGACCCAAGAGATGCGGACTGTGTAGGACCCCAGGTCATACCAGAAGAAACTGTCCACAGCGCCTGGGAGCTTCTGGATCGCACGAAGGTAGCAATGCATAGGCACCGTTAGCTTACGAATGTTTACTATTGCTCATGCTTCTTTATAATATGTCGTCTACTTCTTAAGTTTACATTCGTTATAAACCTTTGTTAAGGTGATCTATATGTATTTCAATTCGATTGTTTTTAATTTACATTGACTATGCTTTTTGTTTGGACTTATACTTATTTTGTATTACCTCATGCTAGTGATACGCGAACTTTATATATACGAAATAAAGGAACGTAAACATGGCCCGAATGGAAGGATACAAACCCATAAAGTAGCATAAACATGTACCAAACACAAACATGTTCCCAAATGTAAAGATACAAACCCATGAAGAAGCATAAACATAGACAAGATGAATAAGGTAGTTAAGTTCCAACAAGAAGTCCTAACACGAGTAACGTAAATCAAAAGAACAACTCTAAAAACAACACTACTCCGATAACTAACACATGTGTGAACCAATGCCACACTTTGCCGGCTTAATCACGCGCTTCCTCCGCTGTGTGACTGGGACAAACGCATCTGGGGGCATGCTATCAGCGGCATCTGCAGGCTCCGGCTCAACAGGCGGTGGGTGTTGTCTCAGTCTCCCAAAGGCGGATGCCGGAGTGCCTCCCAATGCAAACTCGCCTCCTTGATAACCAGTCGGCACTTTATTCAAGTCGACGTTGAGATCCACCGCAACACCATCAAACTGTGGCCTGTAATCACCAGCTGGGCTCCCAAACTGGGCAAAATCTGCAAAAAACTCTGAACCAGCACCGAATACCTGCTCCATCTGGTTCGAGCTGCCGAAGTCGGAGAACAGCGTGGCCGCATCAGCCTGGAATAAAGTTCCCTCAACCCCTACAACATCTGCATCAACTTGATGCCCAGTAATATGCCCTCTGGAGGTACTACCACCTCCCCGTGCTGATCCACCTCCTTCTCCACTGCCTCCTCCCCCACTGCCACCACCCCAACCAGATCCGCTAGCACCCCCGCCCCAACTACCCCCACCATCACCGCCACCCCACCCAGATCCACTCGCACCCCCTCCCCAACCAGAACCCCCACCACCGCCTCCTCCCCAACCATCTCCACCACCCCAACCCCAACCAGACCCGCCTCCACCATGCCCCCAACCCCCTCGTCGACCCTGTGGCCGGTCCCACCATCATCTCCCCCATCATCGCCATCATCACCTCCACCCCCGCCATCATGATCGTGATGCTCTGGATCATCATCCATCCCAATAGCACCCTCGTGTCTTGCCCCAACAGGCTGGTTGTATCGAGTCCCCACACGCGCACGGGTCGCTCTCCGCCTATTGTCAGGCACATTTGGTCCTTGCTGCCTAGCAGGTGCAGCAACATGACCCCGAACTGGAGCATCTACGGGAACTCCACCCGCCCGAGGATCCATCAGTAGACGATCATGTGAAAGGAACCTACGTGCTACACAGAACCACCAGTCAAGATATTCAGCAGAGGGACGGGGATCTGGAACCAACTGAAAGGAAAGCACGCTCTGACGTCTCTCATCCCAACACTGATGCCATGTGGCTAACACCTCAGGAAACCACCTAGTGGGTCCTCTACCATCCTTCGATAATAAGAAGTCGATGTTGATGGCTGGCTCCGGGATGTGCTGAACTCCACCGAGCTGAGATAAAACCCTATCTACTTGATGCCACTCTATTGACGCAAAGTATATCAACGCAGTTGTCGACTTCCATAAAAGCGTGTGGTCAGGCCGGAGTATGTCAGGATGGACTACTTGGATCACCTCAAGACTGCTGTATGGCATCCAGATGAACTGCAACATGGAAATCATTCAACATTACCAACCGAGTATATGAAAACAGAAATACAGAAAATAGCATTATAGACTTTCAAACTTACATCATCGCCAGTCAGCCTATCTAATCTGTGTCGGGTAGCAATCACACGGGGACCCTTCTCATCCGACGACGGAAGAAACCGACCCCACCTGTACCATTACAAAGCCCCCATCAGTGAGCTTATAAAATAAGATACAAACATGTGCATGACAATGATTATGCATCAAAATGATATACCTCGCAGCAAGCGGCCAGAGAATAGCATCAAACCCTCTAGGCCTGAATGCCGGGAAACGCCAAAATATCCAAGACTGTAGTAGCGACAGTGGTCCAGCGAGGTTCTTTACATTCCGATTTGCAACCCTACAGAGACACCTGTACAACCAAGACAAGGTGGCCGAAGCCCAGCTGTACTTGCCGAGTCCATCGAGGTCTGCAACATACGGGAGCCACCGTAAGTGTACCCTGGCACCAGACTTATCCGTGAACAGCTCGGTGGACAACAACATCATAATGTAACCCCGTGCATAGATCTGTACCGTCTCCTCTGACGCATGAGCGGGCAATACTCTAAACTTGTTCTGGAACCAAGAAAAAGAAACTGTGAAGTCATCAATGCAGTTCTCCGGTGGGAGTTCACCAAATAACTCTCCAAACCACACCCATGCAGGCTTGCCACCCTCCATCAACTTCTCGAAGTCACTGAGGCACCCACTCACTGCATGACCGTCAATTGGAAGGCCAAACTAGTATGCCACATCTTGTAGTGTTATGGTACACTCCCCAAATGGCATGTGGAATGTATGTGTCTCGGGACGCCATCTCTCCACAAAAGCACTGATCAGCGGCTCATCAAGCTTGAACCAATAATCATTCAACCGAGCAACATGTAATAGGTTCGCACGATCTAAGTACAGGAGTATACGATCATGCAGTATCATCTTCTGTTGCTGATGCACACTCCTAACGCACCGGGTTGGCTGAAAATACGCAAGCATAACGACATCATTATTTCGGGTCCTTATACACACACACATAGAAAATAACTTAGTCCATGACAAATATTCAACTCACAGATGCCATCAAAATGGATATGTTCATAATAACATTTCATCTTCAAATCGACATTACCAATATAATGTAAGAACCATAAAAGTCACAACCGAACCGATCAAGTCAACGGGTTAACGGTTCAACCAGAAATTCACCGATTGAACCGATTGACCTGGTGCAATATAATTAAAAAATAAAATATATTAAAAATTTTCAAATTTAAAATTTAAATACATATTTTCACTAATAATCCAACTTCAACTTTTTTAAAAAAATTTGAAACTCAAGCGGTTCGATCGAACCGGTCTTACCGAGTGATATCAGTTTAAACCATTTCATTCTGGGTTTGACCATACCCAACCGGTTTGTTCTCTCATCCGGTCAGATCATCAGATTGGACCGACTCAGAATCCCATTGCCCGGTTTTTCCCTCGAACCGGTTCAGTCCGGTCCGGTCCGGTCCGATCCAGTCCTGTTCGGTCTGGTCCGGTTCGGTCCAGTCCGGTCCAAACTCAATAGTAAAATCAACAAATTTCACGGGATTCTACCGTCAGAACCATCACCCTATCATCAGCGAATTCCATAATCTATTAAGAACACTAATTTCTAACGTCTTATACTAAACCAAAAACTAACTAAATCACTATACATGGTATCCGACAACGTCTTAATAAAAAAATATTCTAAGATGCATATTCACCCTATACAATATCATCCAACATACTATATCATCCAAAATTTAAAAACATTAGAAAATTTAAAATCTTACCTGTTGATCGATAAATCCGGCAACATGCGCAATGCCGTTTAGGCGGTACATATCTCCTTGGTTCGCGGCCATTACCACCGCCGGAGAGATCCCCCAACTCCACCAACCGGCCACCGACGGCCCACTGCCACCACCCCTGGTGCCACTCAGACGCCTCTGCCCACCACCAGCTGCACCTCCGTCACCGACTGGTCCCACCCTCGAAAACAGTTCTCCCCCCAAACTTCCTCTCCGGTCAAATATGGTTCCTCCAAGACCTCCCTCAACCCTTTACGCCGCAGCAACAACAAAGATGACTCGTGCTTGAGTACTTAGGGTTATAACTTGGGCATAAATCGTCCCAGGCTCCTGAGGGTCTCAATAACACATAAATCGTGGCAGCCCAGTTTGGTTTAGCCCATTAACACGTAAAACCTACTACCCTGGGACGATTTATGCTCTACTTCTAACCCAAGAAGCCCTGCCACGATTTACTCTTACTTTGCCTCACAAGTTCATGCATTAATCGTCCTAGGGTGAGATGATTCATGTTTTATATAACCCTTTGCACCCTAGGACGATTTATATAATAATACAAAAAGGATATTCACGTTGCAGAATCTGTTTTAGGGGAATCAGGTAATTTTGAAATGCAAACAATTTATTTAAGTAAAAAACCCTACTTTATACTATTCATATATCTCGTAAGAGATTATTGTTTTGGTAATTAATCTTAATACAATAAATTAATAAATATTTAATAATGGTCCCTATCAATTGAACTATATAATTTTTGTCCCTCAGTTTATGAAAAAGAAAATGGATAGATAAAGTAACTAAAAAATTTTAATAACCAAATAAGTCACAATCATAATAAATTTTTTTCTATAAATTATAAAAAACTTAAAAAAAATTCTTATTTTGAAATTATCAATTTTTTTTTATTTTTGTTCCCACTAAAAAAAGTTTTAAAAAATTCAAAAATGAAAAAAAAAACCAAAAGAGGTTACAATTTCTCTCAATTCTTACCAGAAATTTTTTTTAAGTTCTTGTACATTTTAACAACAATTTCATATTCTCTTTGTGGAGTTAATATTCAAAATGACTTATGAAATTTGGAGACAGACTCAATTTGATCCCTAAAATTTCAATTGACTCAATTTGAACTCTCAAATTTGAATAAGTGATTCACGTTAGCCCTTCTATTAATCTCCATTAACGGCACGCTTACCTGGAACGTTAAGTGACATGTGGGCCTGGCATGTAAGACCCAAAACCTTTGAAAAGTCTTATTATGATCAAGTCTCAAATCATATGGTTGTTTATAGCCTTAATTTCAGAAATTATTTTATTAAAGATAATTAAGACAAGTTTTGATTTATTGAATTTGAGATAAGTTATGATTATTATCCAATTTTATAATTATTGGATTATTTTCTATATTTAAATCACAAAGTTGGTGGTTGTGAAATAATAAGAATTTTTATATGATCTTGGACTAAATAATTAATATTTTAGAATATTGATACTACTGTTTTGAGAAAATAAAGGATTTAAGTATATTATTTCTAATTTTTGGATTTGAACATTTTATTGAAAATAATTTGTACAATTGATGAGCAAATAGTATTTTTATACATTATTATTGTTGTTGAATTAGAATTTATTTCTAATTACTATATTATTCCCAATTTTATTTAAATTTACCAAATTGTCCCTAACCCTAAATTTCAAAAATGAAACCCTAGTCCTAGTGACCCAGCAGCCACCACCCAACCCCCTTTCACAGCAGCACACGGTTTCCTTTCCCATTTCCATGAAAGGAGAGAGACAGAAGTAGGAAACGGATTGAAGGAGAAGGAAAGAGGAAGGTTCGCCGGCGGGGAGAGGGTAGGGAGCTCACAGCGCCACTGTCGCCCTCGCCGCGTCGCCACTATCGTTCTCACTACACCGCCGCCATCGTTCTCACCACGCCACCACCATCCTTGCGATCACGAAGAGAGAGGCTGACGGGAGGAATTGGCACCACGGGAGGGGAAGAAACTGCCTCTGCACTGCTGTCGTTCACAAGCTCAGCCACCTCGCCATTGTCGCCGCCAAGGGTTCCGTCGTAGTCAACCCGTCGCGGCTGGTGCTGCTGCCGTCCCTGATGGGTTCCACCGTGGAGAAGGGAACGGCGCAGGGGAGAGGAGGTTGCGCCGCTGCTGCCACCGAAGGAACCCGTCCCTGCTGAGCCACCGCTACCACTGCTAGGGTTTGCTGCCGCCGTGTCGTTGAGAGGAGGGCCGTCCAGTCACACCGAGCATGAGAGACGGAGAGATCAGAGGCTGAGCTTGGGTTCAGCCATCATGCCCAGCCGTGCTCGCGTCGCCGGCGCTGCCTCCATCAGAACTGCCGCCGTCAGAAAGGGGTTTCGGCCGCCGCAGGTGTCGCTGCCGGAGAAGGGAGCTGCGTCTCTGTGATTCTGACCGCCGGGAATGGTTCTGTGACTTTCGGGAGCACCGCCGAAGCTTCTGGCTACTTTTTTCGTCGCCGAAAAAATTCTGTCGGTAAGGGTTTCAAGTTGGCTCTCCTTTCCATTGAGTTTTCGGGAATCTCATTGTCTCTGCATACTGTTCAGGTCACCGCTGCCGCTTGAGGTGGCTATCGGGCAGCCGCCGAACCGGTTCAGAGATCGCTGCTATTTCGGTTCAGCCGTTCCTCCTTCGGTTTGGTAAGCGTTTTAATTTGAAAGCCCTTTTGTTACTGTTCCGTTATCTCACGCTGAGGTTTGTGGCGTTAATTGCTATAAGATTGAGTTTCGATTGTTGTATGTTGCGAATAGTGTTGCTTTGGTTATTGCGAAAGTGGCTGGGAGCTGAGGTTTTGGTTGCCGTCAGTTCGGGTTGAGCCGGAAAGGACTCTGTGAGACTTTTGGGTTATAGATTTGCGTTTTGAGGTAGGGGCGCTTTCCAAAAACTATGTTTTGTGTATTGAAATTTTTACATATGGATACTGGTGCGAGATATTGTGTATTTGGTGATTGTATCTGCCTTATGTATTATTTGATTGACTCGAATGACTATGGATATTGGTTTGGCTGAATTGTTGTGCGGCTTTGTGAAATGTAATGTCTGAAGTTGATTCTTTAAAGATTTGAAATATGAGTTTAATCCGTTGAGGATTGGTTTGAATTGAGTCAATTATTTTGATGATGTGAAAGATAGAATACTCTTGAAATTCAGCCTGGGTTGCTTTAATTGATTTGGTTTTGATAAATGATTTATTGCTGAACCGATTCTTTAAAGCTTTGGAAATGAGTTAAATCGGTTGATATTGAGTTGATTTTGAAATGGTTTTCTTGAGATATGCCACTGAGGCGACTGTTGGATTTAGCTTTCTTTGAATTGATTTCTGGTTTTGAGCTGTTAAAAAGGAATGAGAAATGGTTTAGTTGGGATCCGAACCGGGTGGCAAAATTCCAAGTTTTAGGGGAGGTGCTGCCAAAATTTCTACAAAATCCTAGTCTTGTTTAAAAAGTTATTTAAAAAGGATTGGATTTTAGAAGTTGTATTATTTGATTTATTAAGAGAATATTTATATTTTCAACCTTAATTTATTTAGTGAACTTTATGCCTTGAGTTTGACTTATTTAGAAATGAACTATTTTTACCGTTTGAATCACTGAAGGAAAGAATGATGCTCTAATATTGATTTCAATATAAAAAGGAGCTTTTAGTGATTTCAAAGGAATCTAGACTTTTGATTGAGTAATTAAGTTTGAGGCATTTTGGGAAGAGTCAGAAAAATGGGTTCCAAAAAGAAACCTGAAAGTGGTTTGATTCAAATGAACCGGTTCCTTTTCAAATGAGTTGGTTTTTGGACTGGGTTGGAACTTGTGATTTTGTATGGTCGGTTTCATAATAAATTCAGTTTTATTTACTTGAACCGAGAATCTATGATTTTAATAATTTCAATGAATTCTAAGGAATTGATATAGGTTGACCTTCCCTAAAGACTTGGGACTCTGCCGAGAAACTTTTGTTATAAAATTCCATTGTTGGATGGATGATTTTGAATACTTTGAAATAAATCATTAACTTGCCATGGTTTTGGAAGTTTTGGAAAGAGAAAGCCAAGAGTGGCTTTGTTTTAAAAAGGGAACTTACTTTGAGTAAACGTGGCTTATGAGCCTGAGATGATTTGAGAAATGAGATCTTTAAAGCCAAGGCTGAAAAGAGTTGAAATTTGATTTCAAAGTGAAATGGCTTGAGAAAAGTGATTTATGGCTTAAATGCCGGTTTTATGAATTTGATGATGTTGAATGGTGGAAGTGCTGTTTTGTTATGGGCCGGAATGGCTGTGTACGATTATGAATATTGGCTGGTTTCGGATTGAACCGCGAGCCAGAATGGCTGTGTATGATATTGATTTATGGCTGATTGCCGAATGAATTATAGGTCGTATGGCTGACTATGAATTACGAATTTAAGTCGGATGGCTGAGATGGATGTTGATCCATGGCTGGGACTGAATGAATATATGCTTGAGATACCTGGGTAGTAGCAAGGGTTGTGGTTCGTCCCACTTGCTCCAGGTCAGAGACTGTGATGCCTGGGTAGTAGCGATAGTAGTGGTGATTCCACTCGCTCCAGGTTGAGTTTTTAAACACCCGCCTGGGTAGTAGCCGCAGTAGTGGTTATTCCACTGGCTCTGGGTTGAGCGGGTAGTAGCAATGGGGTTGTAGCTCAAACCTACTTGCTCCGCGATGGGTGTTTCTGTCCATGGTTAGCTACCAGGACGTGTCAGGTTAGCTATATAACCGACAGATGATATCATCAGCCACTAGGACATGCATGCATCGTATGCATCTATGTGACATTGTTTGGGTGTGCATATTGTATTTGGTTTGCCTTTGTGATTAACTGCTAATTGTTCTACTTGCTGTAACTGTTTGTTTGTGCTTAAACTTTCTATATGTGTTTGCATCTGGGACTCTGTTGGATTATGGTGATTGGTTGATGGTTGGATTGTTTGGGCCTAGGGCCGTGGTTAGAATGAGATGAACCGATGGTTGATTTCGGCTTTGTGTTTCTGGTTTGGAATAAAATATGAAAGGCTATTTTGGTTCAGTTTAGATAAACCTTTTTGAAAGGCTTTTGATGTTTTGAAAATTGAACGGTTCCTCTTTCAGAAAAGATTTCCGACTTTACTTTTATTGTAAACCGTTGTTTTTGAAAAGAGGCATAAGACGGTTATTAATCACTGGTACGGTTTATCTTCATGTATCCTATTACAGTAATTCCCAAAAACCCCCTACTGAGAACCCTTTCGAGGATGATGTTCTCACCCCCCCTACATTTTTCCCCTTTCAGGATATGGGCGCAGAAGTCACGAAGAGTTTATTTGTTATTGAAATGCTCTGTATTGTGTTAGAGTATTATTTTTGTACCCTCGCCTTTATCTTGATATATTCTGTAAGAGGGATAGGAATTGTATTGGGTAATGTTTGTAATAATATTTATATATATGTATGTTTATATGTATGGGTGTACTCTTTATGAGTTTTGTAAGTTGTCTGGTATCTATGGATGTACGTTATCGAACAAAAGTAATTTTGGGCGCGGTATGGCGGTTTAAAGTTTTAAACAGGCTCATATTTTAGTATTAATTAGTATAAGTGTCGTCGTAATATCCGAGCTATCAGAGTCGCGCAGCCGGAAGCGTGAGCTTTGATAGTTAGGTTATTACATGACAGGTGGCCTTATTAAACGACGTCGTTTTCTTCTTGGCGCGTAATCTCTCTTTAAACGACAGCGTTTTCCATTCTGAGGTTAAAATTCAACAACACCAATGATCAAATCACTCAAAACAGGAAACTCTTCTTCTTTTTCATTCTCTCGCATGCACCATATTGTGGAAGATCAATGTCGCTGCTATTGTAGGGTGCCGACAAAGCTTGTTGCACGCGTTCTCGTTTGCTAGCACGAGAAAGAAGAAGCTGCGCACCATTGTTTCTCCAAAAACGGTTAGTAATGCAAGCATTCTATGTTTGGGTTCAATGTTTTGTTTTGTGTCTTCTCTTAGTTGGGATTTATAGGCCATTAATTTGTGCTCTATTTGATGCTCAAATGGATTGGGTCCATTGTGAAAGAAGATAGTTTTAGTTATTGATCCTCTTCTGTTAGGGTTTTTTTTTAAAAGACTAATTATGATTAATGTTAACTGTGTTACAGAGAAGAAAGCACATCTAAATTAGTGAAGTCTACCACTTCTTTATGTACCAGTTTCTGTCTATAGATGATTTCAATAGCTGAGCTTTTTTTCTGAAAATATAAAATGAGAAATTCATGAATGAGTAAATAGATTATGCTTGTTAATCTGATAATGTGTAGCTGTTAATTATGGATAACAAAAAATTGTGTAGCTGTTGTTACACGGATAAATTTTATATATGAATTTTTATATTTTCTGTTTTGAAAAAATATTGATTGACATGTTAATGTAGAATCATCTGATGCATGATATGAAAGGCCTTGGATGTTGAAGTTAATTTGTTAATTGTTTGAATTATATTTGTAGATGGGTGATTTGATAACCATTGTCGATCATCATGGAGGCAGCTTTGTTACAAAGAATGATGATAGTGTAGTTTACGAAACGGACAATACGGATGAATTAACTGGACTAGATGAAGATAGATTGGATGTATTTTCACTGAGGAATTACTATAAGGAGCTCGGTTATGCTGACATTGTTGAATGTTGGTGGCTTATTCCTGGGAGACCTTTAAAGAATGGACTGAGAGCACTTTCACATGACAATGAATTGTTAGAGATGTGCTATCTTGCAAGAATGAACCAAGGAAGAGTCTACTTATATTTTGAGCATAGAGTTTCCCAACCTCATAATAATGAAGTACCTGAGTTAATAGAGTTTACTCCCATTGCTCTTGAAGAAGACAAGGATGCACCTATCACCATACCAAATCCATCAGGAAGCTCAAATGATGTCTCAACTACAAAGTTCAATGAAGAACCAACAGTCCAGACCCAACCTGAAGTACTAGTCCAGGACCAAGAAGATTCACTAGCCCAGGCCCAACCCGAGTCACCAACCCAGGCCCAACCCAAATCACCAATTCAGGCCCAACCTAATCCAGTAGCCAAGTACAACTTATCTAAACCCAAGCCCACCTCAACCAAATCCACCACCACCAACATCAAACCCAAACCCAAGGCCAAACCCAATCCCAAATCCAAACTCACTACATCCAACATTGCCAAGACCAACCACACATCATATAAATCTGCAAGCAAACACAAACCCAAGAACAAACCCTTATCATCTAAAGTCACAATCACTAAGCCTACAAACAAGCCTCAACCCAAATCCACTTCAGTAAATTCTGCCAAGACCAAACCTATTACTAGATCATCTGCTAGATCAGCAAGTAAAATAGTGGATAGTCAGGATGATGGAGACCGAACCAGCAGTAGTAGTGACTCATATGATTCTGTAGAAGACAGCCTATATAGGCCTGACCCATTTGAAAGCTCAAATGACTCTGATATTGATGGTAGAATTTCTGGAGCAAGGAAGAGGGTTTTGAAGTTTAAACATGCACTGGGGTCTGCTTGGAAAAAGGGGAAAGAAAAAGTGTTAGTGAAAGATGATGGAATTGTAATAGGGAATTCTGATGAGGAGGTGGACTGGTTACAAGTGTTAGGGAAGAACCATGGTTCACATTATGATACTTATGATCCAATGCATGATGACTCTGATGGAAAAGACTCTTGGCAATCGGAAGAGTTAAACCCCCCCCCCCCAGATACTGAAGATGAACTTAGTGATGAAAAAAGTGATGACATATTTTCAATATTCTCACAAGGTGCTCAGTTTGGACAGCTATGCTCCAAGTTGGAATGAAATTTAGAAACAAAAATTTATGGAAGCTGTGAGAGACTTTACCATTCAAGAGGGGAGGCAAATAAAATTCAGAAGAAATAAAAGCTACAGGATAAGGGTAGTTTGCAAGTGGAAGAATAAAGAAGTTAAATGTCCATGGGTTGCATATGCATCTAAGGACCATGAGGAAACATGCTGGCAGTTAAAGACGTTCAATAATGAGCATGTATGTCCTAGGATGAACAAAAATAGAGCAGCAAATAGGAAGTGGCTTGCTCAGAACTTAGTCAAGAAGTTAAGAAAATACCCTAACTTGAAGCATTGTGAGGCAGCAGCTTATTTCAAGAGGAGATGTGACCTGAATTTGAACAAATCCTCCTTGACTAGAGCTTTAACAGATGCAACGAATGTAGTGTATGGTGATGTAGCCGCACAGTATGGTAGACTTAGAGACTATGGTGAGACATTGCTTAAGAGCAATCCAGGGTCAACAGTTAAAATTGGAGTGATTTCACAGGTTGAAGGTGACCCAATATTTCAAAGAATATATATTTGTCTGGATGGTTGCAAAAAGGGGTTCAAGACTGGATGTCAGCCATTGATTGATTTAAATGGAGCTTTCTTAAAGACGCATTTCACGGAACAAATACTTTCAGCTGTGGGACAGAATGCCAACAATCATATATATCCGATTGCTTGGGCGATTGTAGATGTCGAGAATAAGGAGAACTGGAGGTGATTTCTAGAATTGCTTCTTGAAGACCTTGGTGACTATGAACAAGATAAACGGAGCTTTATATCGGACATGCAAAAGGTAATCTAAACTTGAGCTGTATACAACTTGTTATTTATTTTAATTATATACTGTAGAGTGCTTAAGAGTTTTAATTACACTATTATTTTTAACTTGTTTTAATTAAGAGTTTGATATTAATATATACTATTATATTCAAAATTAAACGTGACTTATTAATATATCATAAAGACCTGCTCTCCCTCTAGGAAATACTTATACATACTTGTTTGAAAGCATATATGTTATTTAAATTTTTTATATATCGTTTAAACATATATAAATTAGAGTTGAATCATTTAGAAGAGTTGAATCATTTGTTTCTGACATATTTAAATAAATATGCTAGCAATTAGTGGAGAGTTGTGAGTACTGGCACTTAGTATTGGAATTATGTACTATAGAGTACTTAAAGAGTACAAATTCAACTTGTTTCAATTTGGAATGTTTAATTTTACTGTTAGCATTTTACTAATTATACACATTCTCATAGACCTGGAATACATAGAACTTGTAATCTTTTATTTTATCGGGTTCAATAATAGTTCATTAAAATTATTTCAAGGGTCAATTTGAGTTCATTAAAATTATTTTAGGGGCCAATATAAGGCACGAAAGTTAAATTGTTCTTACTATTTGGTTTAGGGGTTGATACCAGCTGTCAAGAAATTGTTGCCTACGGTTCACCACAGGTTTTGCATATGGCATTTATAGAAGAATTTCAATAAACAATGGAAGGAGTTGGAGTTGAGAGAAATATTGTGAGACTGTGCTAAGAAAACTACTCGCCATGGGTTTGAACAAAAGATGCTTAGGCTAAAGAGGAGAAATGAAGAAGCATGGGCATACTTGGACAAGTGGCCTAAAGAGTTATGGACAAGAGCATTTTTTAGAAAAGGACCAAAAATGGACAACATTTATAACAACGGATGTGAGGTATTTAACTCAAGAATCAAGGAGTTCAGAGCAAAGCCACTTATAACACTACTAGAGGAGGTTCGGATGTTTGCAATGAGGTCAATTGCCAAAAATAAAGTCAAGTTGTCTCACCATATTGGTAAGCTACCCCCAATCCAACAAAGTCGGCTGCAGAAGATCAGGAAACACTCGCAAAAATGGACACCTATATGGTGTGGAGATGATGGCTACCAAAGGTTTGAAATTCACGACTGGCCTACTAACATGACAGTTGATTTAAGCAAAAATATCTGCACTTGTAGATTCTGGCAGATAATAGGTCCAACATGATATCTTAATTAACATTTTTAACGTATGGCATTTAAGAGTTATAGATTATGACTAATTAAAATTTGAATATGTAAGCATGCTGTGTGTCCATGCATGTGCAGCAATTTCAAGGATAAATAAAAATTCTGAAAATTTTTGTCATCATTGGTTGACCATGGAGGCATATAGGGCTACATACATGCATTCCCTAAATCCAATACCGGGCGAGAAATTGTGGAAAAAATCTGAATACAGCAGACCTCAAGTACCTAAAACTAGGAGAAGGCCAGGACACTTAAGAAGAAAAAGAGAAAGGACACTGATGACGAGCCTTCGAGCAGTAAGAAGTCTAAAACTGCAACAAAGTTAAATAGAATCTACAAAGAATTTACTTGTACCTACTGCGGTGTTAAAGGACACACTAAAAGAAGCTGTGCTCATAGAAAAGCTGATGATATTGCATGTGCTCTTGCTGCAGCAGCAGCAGCTGTTGTAGCTAAATCCAAATCCCAAGATGGAGCTAATGCAAATGTACCCATTGATGTTGCGACAACTGCTGGTATACAAACTGTGGATGATCCACAGACTTCGAAGATTGACATCACCCAACCCACTATTTCACAGCCACAAATTATAGAGCAGGTCTCATTATATAACACATTAATTAATTACATTTATGAAAATGTCATGTGTTTATTCATCATCTATCAAATATTTCTAATTACATGTAGGTGCGTCCACCTCCACCTCTACTCACAAGGATGGATAAGCTGCCGCATAAAAGAAGAGTAACTCCCCGGTGTGGAACCAATACAAGGAGCTAGTTATAGGATAGTGTCAAAGTTTACAGAATTTATGAAATTTGTCCCCACTCCGGGCTTCAAAGCACCAAGGAAGAAATAGAGATTAAATTATGTTGTCTTTTGTGGATGAATTGATGAATGTAATCCAAAGTTGTGTGTTTTGAGGTTATTTTGTGGCTATTTTGTGGCTGAAATTTGTGTCAGTAGTTGTTTATGCCTTTTGCCATGTCTTGTATAGGGCTTTGTTTTGGAACCTTTTAAATAACCCTTTTGTTTTGTGACTGTAATGATGACATTCTAGACATCACTTTTAGTTTATCATGTGTTACAATAGTCATTGTCATGACTATAGTTGACCTATGAAATCAGATTCAAGGTTTATTATTATAACTTATTTTGCAATTTAGAGATTTGGTAGATAAATTACAAGTTAGTTTATTATTGATATTTGCAGATTTGTAATCAGTCTTTTATTTATTTTTACCATTTTATTTTTATAGGTTTACTCACAACTTTTAATTTACAGAATCATACCTATTTGTAATATCCTCACTGAATTTGTAGGTTTAGTCAAAACTTACAATTTACAAAATAGATTTGTATTGAAAAAACATAATTGTAGTGACATTAATTCAATTTTATTCATCACTTTCTTACACCAAAGGCATAGCCAATGGCTACAACTACAAACAAAATAAGAAAAAAACTCAAAATACTATTCCATACTTTTAAAATCCTAATTTCAGCTTCTATTGTACTAATCTTCCAACCCACATTCATCTTCCAATACTCAATGCTATTTTCGGTTTCATGTCTGATAGTCATATCTTCTTCTTCCACGCCATTTGTCCACACAAAAAGTTCACACCATCTATTCCCAGAGGTCTATCACAACAAGAACCACAAAATAAATTATGCATGTATTACAAAAAGAAGATGTAAATTCAAGAAAGAAGAAATTCAAGAACTCACATTATAGTTTGGACGTCCAAAAAATAGTCTCTCTGGATTTGCTTCTGTTCCAGACCAACGAAGAACGGGATACATTCCACAACCACACTAGTGTGGAACCTTTCCAGATCTAGCTCGATTTGGATTCCTATCCAAACTTCCATGTGAATGAGATCTGTTGCAGCTTCCGGAACCTTAGCTGGTGCTCCTCATCATCTTCTCTAACATCCAAACAACGATATCAATTTGGGAATTTGGCACTTATTAGAATTTTATATTCATTAAAAGGGGGGCTAAATTGAGTCTAAAATTTTTTTTCCTATGTCAGCAAGGTTTAATAAGGCCACGTGTCAAGCCCACGTGTTACTTAACATTCCAGGTAAATGTGCCGTTAATGGAGATTAACAGAAGGGCTAACGTGAGTCACTTATTTAAATTTGGAGGTTCAAATTGAGTCAATTGAAATTTTGAGGATCAAATTGAATTTGTCTCAAAATTTCAGGGGTCATTTTGAGTATTAACTCTCTCTTTGTGTTTTGTTTTTAATGAGATCCAAAAATACCAAAAAAGTGCCAAGCTTCTGATTGCAAATTGTTTTTCTAGCGTCTTGTTGGTGAAGTTGCCCAAACAGAACTTCGATTATCTTTTTTTCTTTCATTTTAGTTTTTTCTTTTTGCATTTTTTAACCTTTCTTTTTAACATTTTTTTAAATAGAATACATTTAAGAAAAAATGGGTCGTTTGAAAAATTTTCAAAACAAAACTTTACTTATTTATTTAGTTATTAAAACTAAAGTTTTTAACAAAGCTTCGATTATCTTTTTTTCTTTTATTTTAGTTTCTTTTTTGAATTCTTTTAACCTTTCTTTTCAATTTTTTATTTTTTTTTTCTTTTTGTTTTAACTGGAACATATTTAAGAAAAAATGGGTCATTTGAAAAATTTGCAAAATGAAACTTTATTTGTTTAAAAATAATGGTTGACTTATTTGTAAACTCTTTTGGTTTCTCTTTTAAATTTTATAATTTTTTTTCTTAGTCAGACACAATATAAAAAATTGGGTAATTTGAAAAAAAATTACAAAATAAGATTTTTTTTAAAAGTTTTTTATAATTTATAGAAATTTTTTTACTATGATTGACTTATTTGGTTATTAAAATTAGTGTAAAAGATATAATTAATGTTAATTATAATAATACAATTCAATCTTTCCAATAACCATTAAACAAGTAATAGAAGGTAAGTAATCTCTTATTTACAAAAATATAAATTAGAAATCACACACAAACACATAATAATAATAATAATAATAATAATAATAATAATAATAGTAATAGTAATAGTAATAGTAATAGTAATAGTAATATTTCAAATAGGTTCCCAAAGAATTTACAGTCGAACAGATTTGTCCCCAATAAAATTTAACTAAAATTTTGACCTTGACGTTTTTAGTTATACACCAGATACATTTCCATGACAGTTTGACCCGGTCAGGATGTCTTATGTGAAGGTTAACAGGTTGATATGTCAGGTTAATTGTGACGTGTCACCTTCAGGACAATTTAGTCCCCATCCAAGTTGGACAAAACGACGTCGTATTGGATCATGAAACGAACAGCGTCATTTTGTGGAGGATAAATTCGTCCCCACCATGGAAGGCAGAGTTGCGAAATCGCAACATTTTAAATGGGGACCTATCTGTCCGTTCGAGGGGACCTATCTGCCTGATGATTATGCTTTTATAGGGACCTATTTGTCTAATAACCTAATATTTGAGGACCTATCTGACCTATAATTGGTGATATTACCCTCAAATATATTCATTGTCTTTTATTGCTTTAATTAAAAACATAATCTGATGTATCTAAACCTGGTAGCTTACAAAATTCTAATCCTCCCTCTCATGACACTCAAATTGAAGGTTCTCCTTCACATGTCACAAAAAAATATCTCAGGCAGTTCCAATGTATGCTAATTTTAAATGACTTAATGCGTATGTTGAACGATGGCTTGGTGAAGAGAGTGAAGCAGTTGGAGGATCTGTTGTTGAAGAATAATGAGGATAGCCAAGTTGTGAAGAAGCATACTATTTTTTCTTTATTTAGGGGTACAATAATTGGGGGCATTGGTAGTTGTAGTTGTGTTTTAATTTGTATGTATGTGGTGACTGTTTAAGCAAGTTTTAATCTGTGTTGATTATCAAATTGTTAGATTGAAATGTCTCATTATATTTAGATGAATATGCATGAAATTAATTGTGGTGAAATAGTATAAAAGAAACACATTGCTTTTGGTTTGTTTCATCCATTTATCAAAATGGTTACATAACTGATAATCAAAATATTATAACCACACAAGTAGCTAAGTTCAGTAACAACATAAATCAAATCTCACAAAAGAAGATTTATTTTCTTTAATATAGACTAAACCAAACTAACCCAAACAACAAAAGGTTTATTTCCTCCAACGTAACAAAATATGGTGTTGGAATCCTTAAAAGCATTATTTCTTCGTAGACTGCTTCAATCCCAGTGTTGGAATAAATTCGAACAATCTAGATGCTGTGCCACTGGTTGTAGCTGTCATGGTCTCAACACTAACACTCTTTTGAGCCTTGAGCCCGATTACTGTTTGCTTTGAACGTTTAAAAGGTTGCTGAGCCTGGAATTAACAAAATTATGAGGATGTTTCATACAGATTTTAATATACACATTAAGTCATTCAAAATTAGAATATTTTAAGATTGTCTGAGATATTTTTTTGTGACATGTGAAGAAGAACCTTCAAATTTGAGTGTCATGAGAGGGAAGATTAGAATTTTGCAAGCTACTAGGTCCAGATATATCAGCTTGTATTTTCAATGAAACCAAAAAAAGACAATAAATATATTTGAAGGTAATGTCACCAATTATAGGTCAGATAGGTCCCCAAACATTAGGTTATCAGACAAATAGGTCTCTATAGAATCATAATCATCATACAGATAGGTCCCCTCGAACAGGCAGATAGGTTCCCCATTTAAAACGTTTCCGTTTTGCAACTCTACCTTCCATGGTGAGGACGAATTTGTCCTCCACAAAACGACGTCGTTCGCCTCATGATCCAATACGACGTCGTTTTGTCCAACTTGGATGGGGACCAAATTGTCCTGGAGGTTACACGTCGCAATTAACCTAACACGTCAGCCCGTTAACCTTCACGTAGGACGTCCTGACCGAGTCAAACTGTCATGGGGATGTATCTGGTATATAACTAAAAACGTCAGGGTCAAAATTTTAATTAAATTTTGTTGGGGGACAAATCTGTCCGACCGTGAATTCCTTGAGATCCTATTTGGGGTATAATAATAATAATAATAATAATAATAATAATAATAATAATAATAATAATAATAATAATAAATAGACCTTTCACTCAATTTTTTCATAAAAAAAAGTGAATTTTGAAAAATAAAATTATTATAGTTTGTTTTAAAAATAATATTTATTTTTAATTTATTTATGAAAAAAATGATTGGCGTGAGACTAAGACTTTAAGAACATATCTCAAATATGAGAGAAAAAAAGAAAACAATTCCAAAAAATTTTAGTTACTTTATCTATCTATTTTTTTTTTGTAAACTGAGGGACAAAAACTATATGATCCAATTGATAGGGACCCATTATTAAATATTTAATTATTTATTAATTTGTTGTATTAAGATTAATTACCAAAACAACAATCTCTTACCACATGCATAAATAGTATAAAGTAGCTTGTCCCTCCTACGTTAAAGCTTCAAAAGATGCAGAAGATATCTTCTTCTAGGACACTTGTCTTAATCAGCAATTGTCAACACTAATCTATACCTATAGATTTTAATAGGCCTTTTACATCGAAGAATTTGCCTTAAGTTTGATTTTAAAAAGTGTTACAATATACAAGATTATCTAATGTGTGAGTAAATAATCATTTCTGAACATAAAAGATTCAAATACGGACAAGATTGATAATAAAAATTGAAACTAAAGTTATACCCATACAAGATAAGTTTTCATTCAATAAAAATGACCAATTGTTAAATTTTTGTTGATAATTCTGTAAATACCCATCTCCTTTTCTCATCTTCCTTCACTTTCACTCTAAAATTCACCATCCCACCAGATCTACTCCTCTACTCCCATTCCTCTCAGATAGCTATATCTTCAACATCAACACCAGACACTTAATGGAGTTTACTCCCTACCGACGGCCCTGGATGATCAAGCTATTCAAGAATCCCATCTCGCCCCACATTGCCTTTGGCCACCACTTCTTTCCCCAGACACCATCCTGAAATTTCCTTCCTAGGGTGCACACTCTCAATCTTGCCACCTAATCCCCTAGAATCAACAAACATTTCTCAATCATCATCAACCTCTGAACCCTTCCTTCTCCCCGTAAAGTCTAATGATCCTTTGCCCTTTGCTTGTTCCCAAATTCTGGCGGAGGAGTCCTACTAGTCTTAGATCTAAGATTCTTGCCACCACCATGAAAACTATGGTTATTAATATTGATGTTGTTGTTGTTATTTCCCCTCTCAATCCCTATCCTATCTTTTTCAACAACATCAAAATTTCCAGCAGAATTTAAAAATTTTAGACCTTGTTTGTGCGGTTCAACATGTAAGTTTAAGTTTCCATTCTTCAGCTTCAAGTACAGTAATGAATCCACCACCCTATTAGGTGGAACTTCATGAGCAAAAGTGTCATTAGAAAAAGAGTCAAACTTTAGCTTCAACTCATGCTGCTTCTATTGCTGAACAAAATCATGAACTCTAATGTTGTTGTTATTGCTTATATTAGCGATGGACCTGATGGTGAAGTTAGGGTTGTAGGTTAGTTCCTAAAGTTCTAATTGCAAATTTGAAATTGGTGGGATGATGGGTTTTACTGCGGAGGTGGTGATGGTTATAGAAGGAAGATGAGAAAGAAAGAGGAAAGCAGAGGAGTATTTACGAAACTATCAACAAAAATTCAGTAATTGGTCATTTTTGTCGAACGAAATTTATCTTGCATGGGTATAACTTTAGTTTCAATTTTTCATGGTTAATTTTATTAGTGTCTAAATCTTTTATAGTTAGAAATGGTTATTTACTCTCTAATGTGATCATGTTTATTACATGTCCCACGTATGTCAGCTTGAATTTATTAACTATTTAAGTTCAGAAGTTCAAAAATTCTCGAAATAATTATTACTTATTAACACATTACTCACTTTACTACTCCATGGTCTAGAGAAGCAACAAAACAATAAGGTAATTATGATCATATTTCAATCCTTAATTGTTAAGACTCAAAGTAGTTTTTGAAGTTATATTCTAATGCATCCATATTTTTTTAGTATTTTTACTTCTTTATTTCAATTGATTTACTAAGAATTTCTATTGAATAAGCAATAATTTTTAGGTCATAATGAATATTACTTTAATTAGTTAAATTTCATTGATTACAGAAAACTTTAGAAGGAAAACAGCAAGAAACAAAAAAGAAAAGAGGATATAGAAAAATAACATTTTACAATAAGAATAATAAAGTAAATAATTGTTGTAACGTTTTGGCTGAAAATAAAGATCTTGATAGAAAAAAAAACCTAATGAATAGAGCAACAAGCAGAATACTTTTTGTGACAAGTAGAATACTCCTTGTGATGAACAGAATGCCCTCTGGAGACATAGAGAGGGACGTGCAATGTGGGAAGGACCATGTACCACTTAGGGACCAATTTAGCTATTATGCGTATGCATGTAAGCGTGCGTACGCACGACTGTACCCTTTCACATGGGACATGGGAGATCTTACGTAGGACGCAGCAATTATGCGTACGCATGTATGCATACGTGCAACAAAAGTTTTTTTCCCATCATGTGTACCATGCATGCATGCGTACGCACGACCCTTGATTCACGTGGTACATGGAGTTCACCACGTACAACGTGACGAGTAGCAATCAAAGAAAAATTAAAGCACGTACAACATAGCCTTGATTCACGTGGTATGTGAGCTGAACAGAAAGCATTCCAAACCAAAAAAGGCTTCATGTGGCACGTGGAAACCTCACGTGGTACATGGGTTTAAGTGCATCCTCCAAGGCCTCAATCAAGGCCAGCTTATCTCCAAGTTCTTAACCTTTTGGATGATCAATCAAAAGTCCATTGATGATGCCATTAATTGAAGATTGCAAGCAAATAAGAGGGAGATCTTTCCGAAGGAGAAAACAGTTATGAAAGAGATTTGATTTTGCTTTAGTTTTTATTCTGTTTTCAAGTTTGAATTTGAATTTATTTCTAGGGTTAGTTAAGGGAAGAGGGTACTGACCTCTTCTCTTCTTTAGCAGTTTTGAGTTTTGATAATTAAGGATTTTTTTGAAGAACATGAGTTTCTAATTCTCCTCGATTAAGGTTAGGAGCTGTGTTAATTCTATGGATTAATATAATATCTATGCTGCCTTTAATTCATGCATTGATTTCTTTTTAAGAAAAGGTTTTCGTTCTTCATCTTAAAGTGTTTGAATATATTGGAAAATAATTTTTTTCTTACTAGAATTCTTTTAACCTCTTAGAAAAGTTGATTAATTGAATTAAACTCGAAAACTAATTCTCACAACTCATAAGTTTTGAAACTAGACTTGATAAGTGACATCGAATCAACTAGGTTAAATTCTTATGAATTGCGTGACTTTATAAATCAAAGAACGTACGTAACTCTTTTCTTGATTAATTAACTAAAGGATTAGCATTTAATTAGGTTAAAGAGAAATTGAATCACCAATGGATTGGAGTTTGATTACTAATGATTTGCCATAAAAGTACCTTTACATGATTAAGGTGAAAAGTGAAACGTATTGATCCGGAAGTTTTAACATCTCTAAAACCTTAACCTTTTTAATTATGCTCTCTTTCAACAATCACTAATTGCTTTCATTTACTTACTGTTTATGTTATAAGACTTTCAAAACCCTAAATTGATTGTTTGTCTAGATTAGCCGATTGATCATTACTTGTTTAATCCGTTAATCCTCATGGGATCGACACTCACTTACCGTGAGTTATTACTTGATACGACCCGGTGCAATTGTCGGTATTTTGTGGTTATAAAATCTGCATCAAGTTCTTGGTGTCATTGCCGGGTATTAATTGCAGTTAACAAACTACCAATCAATTGATTACCTAGATCAGACCTTTTTACTTTTTGTCATTTACTGTTTTTGTTTAATCCCCCTTGGGAATTCCCTTCGGCACTGTGAAAGGAATTTCAATTTGATATTCTTGTTGTTTTTGTCTATGAAGAATAACAGGGATAGAGAACCTCTTCACTACGATCTAGAGATTGAAAAAACTCTTCGATGGCAAAGAAGACAAGCTAGAAATCAATGAGTTGAAGAAGTAGTTGAAGAAGATTCTGTGCAAGATATGGCAGAGAATAACAATGTTAATGCTATTCCACCTAGAAGAACTCTTGGATCTATCACTACTCCTAATTCAGGGAGTTGTGGAAGTAGCATTGTGACACCTACTGTCAATGCCAATAACTTTGAACTGAAGCCTCATCTTGTTACATTGGTTCAACAAAGTTGTCAATTCAGTAGGAGCCCGCAAGAAGATCCGAATCTGTTTATCTCTAACTACTTGCAAATTGTGACACAGTCAAGACAAATGGTGTCCCGGCTGAGGTTTATCATTTGTTGCTCTTCCCTTTTGCTGTAAGGGATAGGGCTAAGCAGTGGCTAGATAATCAGCGCAAGGAGAGCATAACCACATGGGAGGACTTGGTTACTAAGTTCCTAAATAACTTCTTCCCACCTCAGAGGTTGACTAAGCTCAAAACCGACGTTCAGACCTTCAAACAATATGAAGGAGAGTCCCTCTTGAAGCTTGGGAGTTGTACAAAAAGATGCTCAGAAAGTGCCTGCCGGACATGTTTGCTGACTGGTTCAAGCTTCAGATATTTAATGATGGGATCACCTCCGCCTCACGGGTTTTATTGGATAACTAGGCTGGAGGTTCTTTGCATATGAAGAAGACCACTGATGAGGCACTAGAGTTGATTGAGATGGTGGCTAACAATCAATACCTCTATTCCTCCGAGAGATCAATGAGGAAAGGAGTTATAGAGTTAGATGCTTTGGACACCATCTTTGCTCAGAATAAAATTATGTCCCAACAAATAAATGCAATTACTCAACACTTAGGAGGAATGTAAGTGTTAGTAGTAAGTTCTTAAGAGAATTCTTATGGTGTGAGTAATGGACTATCTCAAGGTGAAGGCATGGAGTATGGTCAATCTTCTCTAGAGCAAGTTAATTATATGGGAAATCCTTCAAGGCCACCTCAGAATGATCATTTTTCCAAAACCTATAACCCAGGATAGAGAAACTACCCAAATTTTGGGTGGAGAAATCAAAACCAGAGGCCTAACAACTTCAACAATAACCATCAACCAAACCATTTCAACTCTCAGCATAACACCTTCAATTCTCACCAAAATAACCACCCTCCACACAATCAGAACCATTTTAACCAACAACCACCACCCACATAAACCAACCAAGACTCTCAAAGACTCTCTAACCTTAAACTTGCCCTAGAAAAATTATCTCAAGCCACTATTTCATTCATGGAGGACACATGAACTAATTTCAAGAATCAAGGAGCCTCAATGAGAAATTTGGAGGTGCAAGTGAGCCAAATAGCTCAACAGTTAGCAAATCCTACTCAACTTTTCCCAAGTGACACCGTTCCAAATCCCAAGGAGGAATATAAAGTCATTAGTTTGAGAAGTGGAAGGGTGCTGGAAAGGGAAAAAATGAAGATCACATTGCCAAGAGTAGAGAAGAAGCTTCAGAGGGTGACAAAGGGCAAGAAGAAAGCGTGATTCCCTCTCCTCAGCAGCAAAAAACTCAAGTCTCCAAAAGTGCACCAAAGAAGAAGATCCAAGTGTCGGAATACAAGACAAGAATTTCTTACCCTTAAAGGTTGCAAAAAGAGGTCAAAGATCATCAATTTTCTAAGTTCCTAGAAGTCTTCAAAAACTTCAAATTAACATTTTTTTTTGCTAAAGTCCTTGAACAAATGCCCTTGTATGCAAAGTTTATGAAGGAGTTGATGTCCAAGAAAAAAAATTGGAGGAAGAATGAAACTGTGGTGCTTACAAAGGAGTATAGTACCATAATTCAAAAGAACCTCCTTGAGAAGTTGAAAAATCCTGGAAGTTTTGTTATCCCATGCACCATTGGAGAGGTGACTCTTGAAAGGGCTTTATGTGACCTTGGAGCGAGAATCAATCTCATGCCGTTATCCTTGACGTGCAAGCTACAAATTGAAGAGGTAAAATCTATCCGAATTTCTTTACAACTTGCTTATTGCTCTCTTAAATTTTCATTAGGTGTTGTGGAGAATTTACTGGTGAAGGTGTGAACGTTCATAATCCCTATGAATTTTATCATCTTGGATATGGAAGAGGATGTCAATGCCTCTATTATCTTAGAAAGACCTTTCCTTGCTACAAGGGGAGCCTCAATTGATGTTCAAAAAAGTGAACTAACATTGAGGGTGAATGATGAGCAAATGTGTGCTCAATGTGTTTAAAGCTTTGCAGCATCCGAATGATTATACAGATTGCATGAAAATTAATATCATTGATCCATTGGTGCGAGAGGCATTAGAAGAGGAAGAACTTAATGAAGCACTTGAGTCCTCTGTTGAATTTGAAGTTGGTGAAATTGAAGAGACAGCACCACCCAAGGAAGCATCATGCATTCCTTCCAAGAATGAGAGGCCACCAAAGCTTGAACTAAACCCTTGCCTCCTTCTTTGAAATGTGATTTTCTTGGAGAGCCAGAGACATATCCTGTGATTATTAATTCTTCATTGGAGACTTGTAAAGAAGAGGCATTAATTAAAGTGCTACAGGAACACAAAACAGCAATTGGGCGAACTATTGGTGACCTTAAGGGAATAAGTCATGCAATGTGTATGCACAAAATTCTACTTGAAGAGGATGCTAAACCAATGGTGCAAGTACAAAGGGGGCTTAATCTTACAATGAAGGAAGTGGTTCAGAAGGAAGTGATGAAGCTGTGGGAAGCCAGAATTATTTATCCGATCTCTGATAGCCCTTGGGTGAGTCTGGTTCAAGTTGTTCCTAAGAAAGGAGGTGTGACTGTGGTAGCCAATGACAAGAATGAGCTTATTCCTACAAGAACTGTAACTGGTTGGAGGATGTGCATTGATTATAGGCGACTCAACACGGCCACAAGGAATGATGACTTCCCTCTTCTTTTTATTGATCAGAAGTTAGAGAGGTTAGCCAGACATGCTTTTTACTGCTTCTTGAATGGATACTCCGGCTACAATCAAATTACTGTAGACCCTCATAATCAAGAGAAGACGGCATTCACATGCCCCTTTGGAGTCCTTGCTTACCACCGTATGCCTTTCGGTCTGTGTAATGCTCTTGCGATTTTCCAAAGGTGCATGCTTTCCATCTTTTTTTATATGATTAAAAAATTTATTGAGGTTTTTATGGATGACTTCTCTGTTTTTGGTGATTCCTTTGAAGGGTGCTTGCAACATCTAGCCTTAGTTTTGAGAAGGTGCCAAGAAACTAACTTTGTTTTAACTTGGAAAAAATGCCACTTTATGGTTATTGAAGGCATAGTTCTTGGGCACCGTATCTCAAGCAAATATATAGAGGTTGACAAGGCCAAAGTGGAGGTAATTGAGAAATTACCGCCTCCTGTAAATGCATAAGGAATAAGGAATTTCTTGGGTCATGTAGGTTTTTATAGAAGATTCATCAAAGATTTTTATAAAATAGCAAAGCCATTAAGCAACCTACTGGTTGCTGATGCACCTTTTCATTTTGATGATGAATGCTTGCATGCCTTTGAAAATCTCAAAGTCAAGCTTGTCTCTGCACCTATTATTGCTCCTCCTAATTGGGAATCACCATTTGAATTGATGTGTGATGTAAGTGATGTTGCAATTAGAGCTGTTTTAGGGCAGAGGCAAGATCTGCACATTATATACTATGCAAGCAGGGTGTTTAATGAAGCTCAAAGGAATTATACAACTACTGAGAAGGAATTACTTACTGTGGTGTTTGCATTTGATAAGTTTAGATCTTATTTAGATGGTTCAAAGGTTATTGTTTACACTGATCACTCTACTCTTAAGTACCTTTTGGCTAAGCAGGATTCTAAACTAAGATTGATTAGGTGGGTGCTCCTTCTGCAAAGTTTTGACATTAAAATCAAAGATAGAAGAGGTTCTGAAAATCAGGTGGCAGACCACCTTTCTCGGATTGAACTTGTGAAAGCTCAAGCACCTTCACTCCTCCTGCATGAAGTGTTCCCTTATGAGAATTTGTTTATGATTCAAAAGACACTTTGATGTTGTGATGCATCCGCTTCTTTGGTATTTTTCCTTCTTAATTTCAATTGTTTTACTAAGAATTTCTGTTGAATAAGCAATGATTTTTAGGTCAGAATGAACATTACTTTGATTAGTTGAATTTCATTGATTACAGGAAACTTTGAAAGAAAAACAACAAGAAACAAAAAAGAAAAGAGGATAGAGAGCAACAAGCATAAAGCTCTCTGTGACAAGTAGAATACTTTCTGTGACAAGCAGAATACTCCCTATGATGAACAGAAGGCCCTTTGGAGACATAGAGAGGGATGTGCAACGTGGGAAGGACCACGTATCACTTAGGGACCAATTTAGCTATCATGCGTACGTATGAAAGCGTGCGTATGCACGACTGTACCCTTTCACATGGGACGTGGGAGATCTCACCTAGGATGCAACAATTATGCGTATGCATGTGTGTATGTGTACGCACGACAAAATTTTTTTTCCCATCATGTGTACCTATGAATTCATGCATACGCACGACCCTTGGTTCATGTGGTACATGGAGTTCACCACGTACAACGTGATGAGCAACAACCAAAGGAAAATTGAAGCACGTACAACGTAGCCTTGGTTCACGTGGTACGTGAGTTGAACAGAAAGCATTCCAAACCAAAAAGGGCTTCACGTGGTATGTGGGTTTAAGTGCATTCTCCAGGGCCTCAATCAAGGCCAGCCTATCTCCAAGTTCTTAACCTTTTGGATGATCAATCAAAAGCCCATTGATGATGACATTAATTGAAGATTGCAAGCAATTAAGAGGGAGATCTTTCCGGAGGAGAAAACAGTTATGAAAGAGATTTGATTTTGCTTTAGTTTTGATTCTGTTTTCAAGTTGGAATTTGAATTTATTTCTAGGGTTAGTATATAAGGGAAGAGGGTACTGACCTCTTCTCTTCTTCGGTAGTTTTGAGTTTTGATAATTAAGGATTTTTCTGAAGAACATGAGTTTCTAATTCTCCTCGATTAAGGTTAGGAGCTCTGTTAATTCCATGGATTAATATAATATCTATTCTACCTCTAATTGATGCATTGATTTCTTCTTAAGAAAAAGGTTTTTGTTCTTCATCTTAAAGGATTTGAATATGTTGGGAAATAATTCTTCTCTGACTATAATTGTTTTAACCTCTTGAAAAAGTTGATTAATTGAATTAAGCTCGAAAACTAATTCTCATAACTCATAAGTTTTGAAACTAGACTTGATAAGTGACATTGAATCAACTAGGTTAAATTCTTATGAATTGCATGGCTTTATAAATCAGAGAACGTACGTACCTCTTTTCTTGATTAATTGATTAAGGGATTAGCGTTTAATTAGGTTAAAGAGAATGAATCACCAAATGATTGGGGTTTGATTACTAATAATTTGCCATAAAAGTACCTTTGCATGATTAAGATGGAAAGTAAAACATATTGATCCGGAAGTTTTAACATCTCTGAAACTTTAACCCTTTTAATTATGCTCTCTTTCAACAATCACTAATTGCTTTCGTTTACTTGCTGTTTATGTTATAAGCCTTTCGAAACCCTAAATTGATTGTCTAACTAGATTAGCCGATTGATCATTGCTTGCTTAATCCGTTAATCCTCGTGGGATTGACACTCATGGTACTCACTCACCGTGAGTTATTACTTGATACGACCCGGTGCACTTGCTAGTGTTTTGTGGTTGTAAAATCCGCATCATATTCGCGCCTTAACTAGGTCCCAAAATTTTAATATACTCAATTTAGTCCCCAAACTTGATTTCTATGACTCACGTTAGTCCTGGGTCATGTTTCCGTCACTGAACCGTTAACGACATGTTGAAATAGACTAATAGTAGTTATGCTAGAATTTCTAATGGCCATTTGATGTGACAATTGAAAAATTTTATCTCAATTTGATCTTTAATAAAACTTTTAAACCTTTAAGTGAAATTAGGATTAGAATTTTAAAGTATTCATAGGAAGTAAATTAAGATAAAAAAGTTTTTATTGCCATATTAGATTACTGTTAGAGTCTAGTGTGGCAATCATCAGTTTATGCACGCCATTAACTGTTTTTTGACGATAACAATGTCAAAAACTAACGTGAATCATGAATGTATGATACATTGGAGAATCAAATTACATAATCGAAACTTTAAAGATTAGATTTAGATGCAATGCAACTTTCAGATACCAATATGAGTATTAACTCCAAATTGTCCATTTACTATGCAATTCACATGATTGAAAAAAAAAATTTTTTTTTTCAACTATGTTTTGTATATACTAGCCTTGCTACCAATAATGTTAAATGTATAAAACTACAGTTTGAATAGAACAATTCCAGAGAAAGGAACAAAAAAAGAAACGTATATATAATGGCTTGTGTGCTTTGCTGTCCCATCTATACTAGTGATGAAAACCCTTATGATTGTTTCACCCTCAAGCATCAAAGATTGAAGTTGGTTTAAGTCTCATTATTTTGGTCTTACTTTTGAATCAGATAAAGTTGGTAAAATAATGGGAATATTTGTGAGTTTTCTTAATCTGAAAAGAACACATCATGAGAGCAACAAGAAGCTGAATAAGAACGAATTACTTACAAAAGTTGATGTCATACTAGCAAAAGCACTGGCTGCAAGTCTTTCGAGAAGAGAGACACAAAAATTAATAACATTGTATTTTATTTGATAATAAATTAAATATAAAAAAATAAATTATAAAAATTTAATTTTTTTGTTATGAAAATTCAATTTATTCTATTTTTTCACATTAAAAAATAGAAAACAAATCTAAGGATTAAAAATGTAATTATAAAAATTAATAAAAATAATAAAAAAATAAAAATACATTGCATTTTTTATTGTGTCTATTTTTTTTTGTCAAGAACATAAATATACTAATTCAGTATTTTAGAATATAATAAGTGTAATTACTGTGCCATGCACGTGATAAGATTGAAATTATAATTTTAAATTATTTTTTTAAAATTTATTTAAATTATAATAATTTGATTAATAAAAAAGTAACATGTTATGGATTGTTTATTTTTACTTAATCTAGTGTTAGTTGGTTTAACTCTAAAATAATTATTAATCGATTTTAGTAATTTATTTTTTTCAATAAATTAGACATATATACTGAATGCGACCATAAATAATCTAATAATAGTTAAATCTACTAACAAATTTTTATATGTTAGTTTACTATGAACTAAGAATAAATATAATTTGATTACAAACATAATATAAATAAACATGTCAAATATAATATAAATAAACATGTCAAATAAAAAGTTAAATCAATATGCTTACTAATGTCTTTCTTAAATTTTGCAAATTGGAGAATAAGTATATACTCGGTTGCTTGGTGATCACGTAGATAATCAAGTAATTGAATTGCAAATTGATCCCACAGTGTACATCTTATTTTTCCCTCATTTCTAAATAAAAGCGAAAATTAAGAGAAATAAGTAGTAATATATAATAAAAAAAATAAAATACTTTGCATATGAATAGATAATTGTTACAAAACAAAATCTCTTCATGAAATATTAAAATTTTACATACTGCAAATCATAAAGATCAACCACAATGTAATGACCATATTTTTCTGCTTTTGACCATGATAGAAAATTTTATTTTCTGATCAAGAGTCCAATAACATCTAATTGAAAAAAAAAATCAAATTAAAAGCATCATATTAAGGACAAATAAATGAATAACATAATAATAATACAAATTTACTATGTAACAAATAAGTTAGATTTTTTATTTGTTTGTCTCAATATATCAGCATGAGCAAAAAAATTGAAATGATTGTCAAGAATTTTACGAGCATCGACCGTATTTGCTATACGTGACTCCTTCTTAAAAGTTATTCTACACACATGTGTAGTCGGTAGATAAATTCTCCTTGATTCCTTAATCAGAAAATTTGAGAAGACATAAACCTTTCTCTCAATCACATCATTCTCAAATATCTTTGCCAAATAATTCTTGATTGAACAATGAATTTTATCACACTGTAAAACAACTAAATATAAAGGCTTAGCACTTATAAATCTATGAAATCGCAATGTCTTTGATTCGTGCAAGGATTTACTTATCAAATAAACTTAAAATATAAACAAAAATATTTATAAAATGGACCTAGCATCACTTGAAAGAATCATGGAAAATAATCAACTTACCTTATTATCCATGAGAACCATTTCTATGTAAGCCGTCTTACTCTTGTCAAATTTAGATGAGACTTTCCATAACCTTATAATTCTTACCTTTATTTTTCAAATTTTTTCATTATATAATTTACTATAGGTAACACTGTTGATAGAATCGTAACTAGTAGCCATTAGGTATAAAAAATAATAAACAGAAGAAGATCTATGTCTGAGGTACGAATTTTCTAAATGATAAATAATTGTAACAATTCACTATTACTCCTTATATATACACACACACACACTAATTTTACACGGTAATAATTAGCAAATATTTTTAATAGAGATATTTACTATAATTAGGTGAAATTTATGCCATTATATTTTATTAACCTTTATTATTAATTTAATGGAGATACTTGCACATTATATATGTTATCTACATTAATTATATACCAATATTTTAAAGAAAGAGCTAAAAGAGGAGATATATAAATATATATAATATTATTGCTATATAGGAAGCATACATAAATTGCTACATTTTTTTTATTATATTATACAACTTAAAATTATAGTATCATGTTATTATTAATTTTAGATACTTGCTATAATTATATTAAATTTAATTATGACTCTAAATAAATAAAATAGATAACATTCAATATTATTTTTTTCTTTTTTACATTCAATATTTACTGTAAATATAAAAAATAAAATAACTAATGAAAAAAATATGAGCAAAAAATAAAATATATTAATTAAAATTCAATTTGTTATCTAATTAATCTTGTATCCATACGATATAACTTCACGAAAATGTTATGAATCACAACTTTTTTTATTCTACAAAAAAAAAACTATATGTAGCCTTTAGTAGTACAAAAATAATTATAAGAATTAATTATTGATATTGATATTAATCACAATTTATTATTGATACCTTAATTTTTTTTAAAATATGTTTTACCTTTTTAAAATATTATGTATGTACCGTATAGACCTTTTCTATTATTATTATTATTATTATTATTATTATTATTATTATTATTATTATTATTATTATTATTATTATTATTATTATTATTATTAGGTTTAGTTACTCTATTGGTCCTTATAGTTTTGCAAAATTTAATTAAGTCTATGTACTTTTTTTCTTTTTAATTGAGTTCTTGTACCAAATTTTTTTTTAATTGGGTCCCTACACTTTTTTTTTTCTTTTATTGGGTTCCTACACCATTTTTTTTTTAGTTGGGTCCCTATAAAATTAAGCCAATTATTTCCAAAAGAGACCTAATTGAAAAAAAATTTGGTGCATGGACCCAATTAAAAGGAAAAAAAGTATAGGAACCTAAATGAAATTTTGTGAAACTAGAGGGACCAACAAAGTAATTAAATCTCTTATTATTATTATTATTATTATTATTATTATTATTATTATTATTATTATTATTATTATTAAATGGGTCACCATTAATAAGTGCATCAATTATCTACTAATAAAATTATTGCAGAATTAGAATTATATTAATTAATATAATTAGAATGATTAAAAATATCGATGATTGATAAGTAGTTTAATAATGCATTGAATATTGAATTGATATATGTAACGCCCTCACTATCAGAATGTCACGCTTCCGGCTGCGCTACTCTTATAGCAAGAAGTATTACGACGACTTTATATACTTAATATTAAAATAGGAGCCTTTGACTCGACATCGCATTGCTGGTTTCTTTGAAAACCGGAAATAAATAATTTATCTTAAAAAAAACAAACAGGCATAGATTCATATACAAGACTTCTTACATAATAGCATATAATGTAATATACATATAAAACATACAACTCCTATCCCTCTTACAAAATTGTAACAACAAAGATGAGGGAAGAAAAATTATCTAATTAATACAATATCATATAAACCAAAACGCAGTATAACTCTTCATAATGCTCCTTCGTCCGATTTCTGAAAAGGTAAAGTTGTAGGGGGTGAGAACCTAACCACACGGGCTCACCACGGAGTTTCAGAATTGTCATAAGAAGATATTTAATAAGAAAACTGTTTCCAAGTTCAGTGATTATCATTGCCTTATGAATCTTTTAAAAACCAATAGCTAATCATTCAAAACCTTTTCAAAGAAACAATATTTAATCTTTCAGAAATCCAAAACCTTTCTTTTCTTATAAGAAAATCTTGATCAGAAACCAACCATGCAATCAGTCAACACAATCATCAATTCAGAACCAAAGCTCATTCTCAAAAGTAGCACACCAGGTCAAACACAGGCAAAACAGACAAGGAAAGTACATGTTTAGGTAGCAGTTAAGAACAGTTTAACAATTAGGCAAACCAAAACAAATTCAAACCCAAGCAAAGTATACAAATGCATATGATGCATGTCTGTCCTATAGCTAATGAGCTCATCTTTCGGTTATACAGCCAACTCGACAAGTCCGGTTTGCTAAACCATTGGACTTGTTAGGATTTGGTTGAATTAGTCCCACATTGCTCAGGATAGCAAATGGAGTGGGTGGCCTAGGCTATAAATATGAGGCTAAGTTCTCCATTTATTTTTGCACCAGTCAGAAACACTTTAAGCTTGTATCTGATTTTTCTTTTCCTCTGTACTCTTTATTAGAGAGTGTTGTGAGGTGTAGTTAGATATTTGCTTTGAGAGAGTGTGGGTGTACTGGGGTGCCGGTGTTAGAGAGAAAGAAGTCTATGTGTTGTAATAATTTTCACATAGTGATATTCTCTGGTTGTCATTTGACAACGGCCGTGGTTTTTTCTCCGGTAATTGGAGTTTCCACGTTAAATTCTTGTGTTGTGATTGTGTCTATTTTATTTCTCTGTCAAAGGTATTTTCTCAAGGGGGAATGGTGTCTTATTCCCAACAAGTGGTATCAGAGCTTCGATTTGGTGGGATTTATTCTTAGTATGCTCTGTGGTTTCAGCCTAGTCTGACCTTCCACATCAGAAAAGAATTTTGTCCTGTGGCTTGAGGTTGATCTTTGGTTGCTGTTGTTGTTGCTGGAAGTCAGTGTGACACTGTGAGAGTGCAGTTTGGAAAGGTTCTGGCTAAGGAAAGACCTGGTATTTAAGTGTGTCCATTGTGACCCACCTCTCTTTCCTGGGGACCCTTCCTAGTGCACGATTGAGTTATACTATTCCAGTATACGGTTGCAACAATGTCAGGATATTCAAGTGCTGTGAAGCTTGAAATAGAGAAATTTGATGGAAGAATCAATTTTGGCTTGTGGCAAATACAAGTCAAGGATGTGTTGATACAATCAGGTTTGCACAAGGCGTTGAAGGAGATCTCTGGTTGCTCTCTCTATGAGAGAAGATGATGTTCTCTAGAAGACAAGAAGTATCCTTATGGTATTACCGCACTGCCATGGATAAGGATAAGTTGTGGCAATCGGGTCCACAATTGCACACGGGCATTGGTTGGCGTTGAGATGCAAGGTGTGTGGCGGAGTTAGGTCGATGGCTGAAGAACTTCCAGGAAAAGCCAATTTGGAAGTTGCACCATGAATTTTCAGCAAGGTTTCGATCTGTACCAAGGCGAAATGCTTGGAGTGGTCTAATTCCAAGTGAGTATACTTTCATGGTGGAGTATGATAGTTCTCTGAACTATGATTGTCGGTATAGACAATGGCAGCAAAGAATTATCGGTGTTGACAATGGAAGCTGAAGATGTGTGACTATTTCAATCAAGGTGGAGATTGTTAGGATTTGGTTGAATTAGTCCCACATTGTTCAGGATAGCAAATGGAGTGGGTGGCCTAGGCTATAAATATGAGGCTAAGTTCTCCATTTGTTTTTGCACCAGTCAGAAACACTTTAAGCTTGTATCTGATTTTTCTTTTCCTCTGTACTCTTTATTAGAGAGTGTTGTGAGGTGTAGTTAGATATTTACTTTGAGAGAGTGTGGGTGTACTGGGGTGCCGGTGTTAGAGAGAAAGAAGTCTATGTGTTGTAACAATTTTCACATAGTGATATTCTCTGGTTGTCATTTGACAATGGCCGTGGTTTTTTCTCCGGTAATTGGAGTTTCCACGTTAAATTCTTGTGTTGTGATTGTGTCTATTTTATTTCTCTGTCAAAGGTGTTTTCTCAAGGGGGAATGGTGTCTTATTCCCAACAGGACTGTCCCTCGACGCGCATCCCCACGAGTCTATGCATAGCTTTTTCTCATATATGTATCAAATCGCTCAATGGGGTACCATTCCCAGAAATTTATAAGTGTCCGATCACCCTTACGTTGTAGGGTCAACAGAGTATCAAGTCTCAACCTGGAGCAACTGGTGGCAAGCCACTGCGTCTACACAGAGAAACTCGTGTCTCAGATAATTCAAATTCATAAGCTATATGAATAATTCATTCAACATTCATCAATATCTAAGTCATTCTCAACATCATCATCATTCGTCAATCCATATCTAATTTCTAAATTCATTCAAAAATCATATTTCAAAGATAATCTTCATCATCCTTTTTTCCATTCTGTTCATCAACAATCCCAATTCAAAACATAATTCTTTCTTTGATAAATAAATTAATCTTAAACCATATAATGTTTAAAACCAAATTATTTAAAATAATTACTTCAAACAAAACTTCCAATTTTATAAAATTTCGGCAGCATTTCCTCTAAAATTCGGACTCTGCCACCCTTTTCGTGTCCCGTCCAAACATTCCTCAAACCCTTTCTCAACCAGTTCTAAATCTCAATTATTTTCCAAAATTCAACCAGTTCTAATATCAAATTATTTTCAAATCCAACCATTTTCAATAATGAATCTTTTTCAAAATTAAACCAGCTCAAATATTAAATCATTTATAAAATCAAACTAATTCAAAATTAAGTTGCTTCCAAAATTAATTTATTTCCGTATCTCAAATCATTTCCAAAACTGATTCATTTACATTATCAAAATAAATTCAAAACCAAGAAAAGCCACTTTTCATAATAATCAACTAAATAACTTTTAAAACTAATTTTTTTCAACAACCACGCACCACTCAAGCAATCAAGCAATTTGTCATTCAGTCCAACAAACAACCACATTTATAAGACAATTATAATCACAGACATATGTTTCTCACATTAATATCTATTTATAACAAATCTATAAGATAAAATAAATTTTAAGAAAACCCCTATCTTGACTCGTCGAAACCATAACTCAAAACGCGTCAACGAAACCTTTCCTCTTAACCCGAAACCAACAGCAACCGCAAACTCAGTCCTTGATCACTTTCGCAGCACTCACAGCAACTTAAAAGCGACATGCAACGCTCAAAACACGACCCTACGTTACCAGAACCTCAGAGTTTATAACCAAACATAACAGAATACTGACACTGATTTTTGAAACATAAATACTTACCGAGCTAAGAAAACGAAACAGTGGCAATCGCTGAACCGGTTTGGCGGCAGCTTTGGCAGCCACCTTGAGTGGTAGCGGTAACCAGAACTCCGGTGACAGCGATTGTAACAAACATGCAGCGATGATAAAGCTCCCGGAAACTCAAAGGAAACGAAAACCAACTTAAAACCTTATCGGCGGCAGATCTCAGTGGCGGCAGAGGTGTTCACCGGCGGCAGGAGCTTGCGGCGCACCTCCAGCAGCGGCGACGGGGCTCGTGGCAGTGGCTGCTGGACTCGACGGCAACGGCAATGCCATACACGAATCCCATCTCTCCTCGCGAACTCTCTCTCCTCAGCTTCAATGGTGACGACGGTGGCTCTAAGGTGTATCAACAGCGACGGCGACGGCTCGGGCTAAACGGACAGCAGCAGCGGCGATGTGCTTCACGGCGAGGACGACGGCGGCGACAGGGACCCGCGAAGATGACGACGAACGCGAGGCAGTGGCGGCTTCTCCTCTGCGTGCGTCTCTGCTCCCGACGACGGCCAAGGCGACCTGATTAAAATTAGGGATATAGAGTATTAATTAAAAAGCTAATTTAATCTATTAAAATTATTTTAAAAATGTTATTTGATTAATAATTTACTAATTGATTTTTAATCGATTTTAATTTAAAATTAAAGATAATATAATTAATTTTCTTTGTTTATAAAATTAAAGTATTAAATTCTAGAATCTCTATTATTTAACTAAATTGTATAAAATTCTTATTTTTTTGCAACTGTTAAGCTGTATAATTTAAATATAGAAAATTATTCAATAACTATAAAATTAAGCAAAATTTTTAATTTAATTGTCAAAACTTGATTTAATTATTTTTAATAAAATAATTTTTAAAAATAAAGTCTTTAATAAATAAATAAATTGAAATTAACTCATAATAATATTTTTTTGAAAATTATGGGTCTTACAATATAATTATAATGAAGATATTTTCTTAAATTAATATAATCATGCATTATTTATGAGCTAATTGTAATATAATTAGAATAAATTTATTTGAGAGAAAAAAGGAGTTCATGTGTAATTTTCAAAAATTATAATATTTTTTTATTTATGTATACGTATATATTAATTTGGTTTAATTACTCTATTGGTCTCTATAGTTTTGCAAAATTTTCAATTAGGTCTCTATACTTTTTTTCTTTTTAATTGGGTCCTGTACCAATTTTTTTTCAATTAGGTCCCTCTTAGTAGTAATTGGCTTAATTGTATAGGACTTAACTAAAAAGAAAATTGGTGCAAGAACTCAAATAAAAAGGAAAAAAAGTGTAGGAACTCAATTAAAAAAAATTTGGTACAAGAACTCAATTAAAAGAAAAAAAAATATAAGGACCTAATTAAAAATTTTACAAAACTATAGAAACTAACAGAGTAATTAAGCCTATTAATTTTGTTAAATAATATATATATATATATATATATATATATATATATATATATATATATATATATATATTACAGTAGTTTTTTTTAATATATATACATATACATAAATAATTCTATACTTATACATAAATAAAAAATATATGAATTATATTTTGTTAAACTCCATGTCACCGGTTATTAAAAATATTTAAATCATATATATTAATTATTTTTTTGTTATAATTATTTTGTTTTATATATATGATTATTTTTTATTCTACCATCATGTAATAATTTTTTATTTTTTATATCCATATATATTTTTTTCAATTCCGATCCATTCATATGCATATTAACAATTTTTTCTAATAGTGATGTTTTAATTTTTTATTTTCCTTTTTTTCACATATCTTTTATTTTTCTTTTAAATAGTGATGTTTTAATATTTTTATTTTTTTTCTTTTAAATACACTTCTCTTATTAATTACATTACTAATCTGAAATACTAAATGAAAAAAAAAAAAGTGATACATATATAAAAAAAAATTAAAAATCAGAAAAAAAATTATATTAAAAAATTTAAAAATAATATATTCAAGAAGAATAGTCGTAATATATAAATTGAGGCAACAATTTAAATTTTTCTAAAACTAATTTAATCAAATACCAATATTAAAAATAAATTACTTAAATAATATTTAATCTATTGTAGTCCTTAGACACGTATAGATTAGAATAATTCTCGTAACGACAACCAACTGAAATAACATCATAAATTCGAACATTTAGAATTCGTGCAAATTCAGATCATCCCTTGATATGATATTACACTATTGTACCTCATTTACCGAATTGTAAAATTATAATTTTAACCTTACAACGTGCATGGTCACTATTAACTGTTAACTATTAATATGCATATTCGAACATTTATTATCATATCTTTTTTTTTTTGACGGGAACATTTATTATCATATCATATCATATATTTATAATATAAATGGGTCACCATTAACGTAGTAACTTGCCACTAATAAAATTATTATTGCATAATGAATGAGAATCAGAATTGTATTAATATAATTAAAATTAATACAATTCGTGCAAATTCGGTAAAATAGAGTTTACTACCCCTCTGTTGGACGCTTACATCCATGTAGTTAGAACCCGAATCAGTGAATACAACTCGATGTGGTATTTTATGGATGTGGTGTATTATAAACGATTGCGATAAAAGACAATCGCACTGTAACATTAGACGAAAAGAATAAGTTGGAGTAAGATCAATCATTAAATCATTAAAAGAATAATATAATGGAATGAGTATATAAAAAATACCAAAAATACTTATAAATTGTACCTTAAAATTATCAACTTCGATGAAGAACGAAGAATACATTCTTATTCTATAAAGTAGTAAAGGAAGAATAATAAATTAAAAAAATGAGTTGACTCTCAGATTTATGATCATAAACCACAAAAAACACCATATATAGCCTTTATTAAAACAAAATAATTATATAATTTAATTATTATCAAGTAAATTTTTTATTATTTACATTATACATCATATATTTGTTTTGTTAAAATTATAAGATTTTATCATATCATTCTTAGAATCATAGATTTATCGTGATTAGAATAACCTGTATCATTATCATATCATATCATATTATTATTATTATTATTATTATTATTATTATTATTATTAAAAAGACTCAGAATAACTTGAATAACCCGTGCATTGAAAAGAATTTTATCACGATTAGAATAACCCGCACCATTAGTATATTATTATCATATCATTATTATCATATCATATATTTATAATATAAATGGCCACCATTAACGTAGTAACTTACCATTAATAAAATTGTTGCATAATGAATGAAAATTAGAATTGTATTAATATAATTAAAATTAATATAATTAGAATGATTTAAAATATTGATTTTATATAATTATAATAAAAAAATTTTCTTAAATTAGTATAATTATATATTATTCATTAAATGCTAATGGTAATATAATTATAATAAATATATTTTTATAAAATAAATTTAGAAGAGAAAATTATTTTGGAGGAAAAAAACTCACAAGATGACACATCACCTTCATTAGTTAGGAGAAAAATCCAATTTTAATATATTATAAGTAATAGTAAATAAATAGATATTTTTATCTATATCTTATCTACTAAATATAATTTTATGTCTCTATATACTATCTTAATGTTTCATACTTGTAAACAAAAGGAGCCTTACTTCACTCTCCATATTTACGGACGGCATTTGGTATGTGCTGGAGACAAGCACTGCATTCTGGTTTTGCTCACATATGGGAGACAACAATATTCTTCTAGTAGAAGCTTAAACCAACAGAGGCTGTCCTGCACAAAAAGAGAGGAAGCATTACATGTTATGTCCAAGTTAAGGGGAAAAGCATCTGTTTCACCAAGATTTAAGTAATATCTTGAACCAAGCAATATTTCTTCATAGCTGTCAAATCGATTAACTTTGCGAAAACCTTTCCCAAAAGAATAACCATAAAGAAGACTATGTCTATGAGACTAATAAGACACCCAAAAGTGACTCATACTATCTTGATCAACTCCTATATTTTATACACAACGAAACAAAAACAAAATTTTAGCGTTTCATTCGATCCTTGTCATATTAAACGACATCATTTGGAAAAAAATGAAGCAGACCTCCAAAGCAATAAAGAAACTTCACATGAACATAAATTCTTGCTGATTAGCAAAGAAACTTGGCTTAGCTAAGTCATAAACGATGCATATAACCACTTCTATCACTTTATAACACTTAGGGTGTGTGTTAAGATGGGAATATCATATTCCCATGTTTGGTTCAAAGTTTGAAAAGTTATTTCTAAGCAAGTTTGATTCCAGGAAATCAAAATACCATCATTTCAATTCCCACATTCCCCTTGAGTATCTTTGATTCCCATGGGAATGGAATCTTTGTAATAAAAGTAATACTTGAACCACACACACCCATAGGAATAAACATCGATCTCCTTCCGAGAAAAACAGCATTATTAGATTGTTCATAGATGCCAGCCATTGTTCAATCTCCTACGCGAAAGCCAAATTCATCAAATAAAGAATAGGGTAAAGTACTAAATTGGTCCTCTACGTTTGGGTGTAATTCTGTTTTGGTTCTTAAGGTTTAAAGTGTCCTATTTGAATTTAAAAAAGTTTTATTTAGCTTCAATTTAGTCCCACCAAGGTCAAAGATAAATAATTAATGAAATGTCCTACATGACAACAGTATAAGAACAATGTTGATAATCTAGAGAATAAATACAAGCTCCAAAGACACAAAATCAACCGTGGATGCATCAATATATTTATTTATCATTTTTCCTATAATTAAAATGAAATATTTTCTATAAAACTAAAAAAAATGTTAAATACATGTATTGATGCATTCACAGTTAATTTTGTGCATCTGGAGCTTGTACTTATTCTCCAAATTATTGACCTTATTCTTATACTGCTGTCATGTAGGACATTTTGTTCATTATTTATCTTTGACCTCACGGTGGAACTAAATTGAAGCTAAATAAAACTTTTTTGGATTCAAATAGGATACTTTAAACTTTAAGGACCAAAACAGAATTACGCCCTGTAATACCCGGTCTAACCGAAATTTAGTAAATAATAAGTTAAATAGGAGCGAATATGGTTGGAAGATTTGGCAATTGGAATTTGATAATTTAAATATGATATTTGGATTCAGTGAATTTTTCCGAGTCGGAAAATATAGTTTTCTGCGTAAAAGTGCGCAGTGGAATTTTGACCGGCAGTACCGACTGAGATCTGTCTGGTACTACAACTGAGGAAATTGATTATGGGTAAATAAGATTAAGAAATGAGGAATTATAATTAGGGAAGGTAGAAATATTTAAAGTGCGATTTAGAGCGCTAATCTTAAAGGTTTTGGCCCAAAATTGGGCCAATGGGCAAAAATAAGTGAACCGGGCCTAAGTGGGCCCAAGACCCAACATATATAAACATTAGTTGTGAGCATTTCAGCTCATTTTACCATGGTTCTGAAAACCGAACCGGACCGGCCGGTTCAACCGGAAAAACCGGGAACCGGTAACCTAACCGGTCCGGGTAAGGTCAGAAACCGGCTGGCAAAAAACCGGTGAAAAAACCGGTCGAACCGGCGGTTAACCGGTGAACCGGGAGAACCGTCCGGTTTTTCCACGGTTTATTGATTTGCATATTAAACTTCAAAACGGCGTCGTTTTGAAGAGAAAAAAAAAAAGAAAAAGAAAAGGGCTATCAGCTATTCACGAACCCTAAAGCCACCACCCTCAGTATCTCAGTATCTCTCAGCTCTCACCCTCTCACCCTCCCACAGCCCCTCATCGCCGTCGCACCTCTCCTCCATCGCCGTCGCGGAGCTCCTCTCCTCCATCGTTGTCGCCCAGCTCGCCACCTCCACCGTCGCACCTCTCCTCCATCGCCGTCGCCCAGCTCGCCACCTCCACCGTCGTCGTCCAGCTCTCCACCTCCACCGTCGTCGCCGAGCTCTCCACCTCCACCGTCGTCGCCGGTAATACTCTGCCTTCCACCTCGGTTCATGTATGCGGGCATGTTTCTGTTCATGGTTCTGTTCCTATTTGAGTTCATGTTCCTATTTCTGTTCATGTTTCTGTTCTTCTCTATCACAGAAAACATGCTCTTTGATGTTTATCTGGATTACATGATTTTGAGTTGCTGCTTCATGTTTATCTGGATTACATGATTTTGGTTTCTGTTTGATGAATCTTGAATCTGTTTTTGGCTTTCTATTATGATGCGTTGAAGGCAGCTGGGGATTATTTTTGCTGCTTCAATTTTGCTGCTTCATGAATCTGAGTTCAATTTTTGCTGCTTCAATTTTTGCTGCTTCAATTTTGAGTTGCTGTTTCTTCAATTTTGCTGCTTCATGAATCTGAGTTCATTTTTTGCTGCTTCAATTTATGCTGCTTCAATTTTGAGTTGCTGTTTCATGAATTTTGCTGCTTCATGAATCTGAGTTCAATTTTTGCTGCTTCAATTTTGCTGCTTCATGAATCTGTTTAGAAATAGGGTTTTGTTGCTTCATGAATCTGTTTGCTTCTGCTTCAATTTTTATTCATGATTCATCCATTGTTTGCTTCTATTTTTTTGCCATTTTGTTCTTATTGCTTCTTGCCTTTGGTGTTTGATTTGGATCTGATGCTTTACTGTAACAAATTATGCAGCATTGCAGCTCATTCAAAATTTTTCAGATTCTGCCGCAACAGATTTTTTTTTTTTTGCATTAATTTTCAAAATAATTTGGTTTTGTTCAAGAGTTTACAATTTTTATGGTTGGGGGATATTTTTCTTTGATTCATCATTCATGTGCTTTTGCCTTTCAAGTTTCCCTAGCTGGCTGGCTTTGTGGTATAATAGAATTTGTTCATGATGAATTTGTACTCAGGCCAGTCAGTCACCGGTGGAAATGGAGGAAAATCATAGCTGCCAAAATCAGGAAATGTTGGTGCCAGAAGTTTTCTGCTGCTGCCTTGAACCATTCCAACACTAGAAAGTGACAAAGTAATCAACATAGTTAATAAAAACAAGCTTTGTTTTAGTGCCCATTTTGGTTGTTGAAGTGACACAAAAAAGCCTGAGCTAATTGGGAAGTAGCATTGTGTTAATTAGCATTTTTTGTAGTTATCAATCTTTTTCCTTCTTCTCTCACAATGTCCCTTTGGCACTTAGGTAAGTAGCATTGTGTTAATTAGCATTTTTTGTTAGTTGAGCTAAATTATTCATTATGCTATGTTTAGGTCTTGGTGATGACTTGTGCTTTGAGGTGCATCTATGATTTTCTTATCCATCATCAATTCATATAAGTACATTAAAGGCTCAATTCTTTTTCTCTTTTGATGAGTTGCACTTTTGATTAGTTGAAAACTTGCTAGTAATTGTTTCTTTTGAATATAGAACATTATGGGTTTGTCATTATGTGCGTTTTTTTTTTTTTTAGTTATAAACTTTGATGATTGAAGTTGTTTGTGAACCTCTAATATTAAGTTATGGATAATTTATTATGTGAAATTTTAAATTTTATTAAGTTAGAAATTATTGAATTTATATATTTAAAATTATTTTTAGATTTTTTTAATAATTTTATTTAATATTTAATTAAACCGGTTGAACCCCGGTCGAACCAGTGAACCATTGAACCAGTGATTTTACCGGTTTATTAACCGGTCCGGTTCTCGCAACCTTGCATTTTACCCTAAAAAAAAGGGTTGGGGCGCTGATTTGAGAAGAGAGAAGAGAAGAGAGAAAACCTAACTCTCTTTGATATTCAAACCACCATAACTTGAGCTACGGAGCTCCGATTGACGAGCCGTTTGCGGCCACGCGTTGCTCTTCTCATCCTCTACAATTCTATCTAAGTTTGGTGGTGAGTATTTTATTCATCTCTGCCCAGTTTTCGAAATTCCCCACTGTTACACGTTTTTGGGTAGTTAGTGTTGAAATCTTGTGATTTTGGGTGTTTAGGGATACTCCAACATGGATTCTAAGTGGGTTCTATTCCTACTTCATATGGGCTGAGGTAAGAAGTGCTCAAACCCTTGTGATTTGTCATTTTTATGAGCCCTAGGTTGATGTATGTATGTGACATTGGTTATGTTAGTGTATTTGGTGATGTTGGTGCACAATTGGGAGATTGGTATTGCTTGAGGAGCTTTGGTAAGGCTTGGAGCTAAGGTTGGTGAAGAATTCCAAAGAAGAGGCTCAATTGGTTTGGCTACAAGAGGTACGGTTTAAGTTTCATTTAAGTACCGTGTGTTGTGATGAGAATTCCTAGGCTAGATGCCCCTAGGATTAAGTTTGGATTGTGTAAATGGTTGGTGCTAATATGCATAGTTGATATGTAATGTGAATTAATGATTGGGTTGAGAATTGTGTGACCTTGTATGCTTGGTGTATTGAGAATTTGATGTACTGGGTAATGAGTATTGATTTGTGGTTTATGCATTTAAATTGTGAAAATTGGGCCGGAGGCCGTGAATTTTGGGCCGGAGGCCGGAAAGAGGTAAGAAAGGTAAGTCGATATGTGCATTGTATGATGGCACAAGTGATTGGATAAATTTCAGATAATGAATATATGAATGATTAGGTTGGTTATTGAATAATAAGGTTTGAGAAGTTGAAGTGTGGAATTTGGTAATTTTGGGTGAAATTATGTAGACGAGGTATGTTTGGTTCGGTTGAGATATATTATGTGATCATATATGTGATTATGATTATTGATGCCTTGATGGTATGATGATGCATTAGAGATATGTATGTTGTGATATATGCTTGGGGAATGATTAAGGTTGATTTGTGGGTGAAATCACGTGATAGTGAGTATGATATTGATTACGTATAATGATGGTTGATTGGAAATGGTATTATTGAAAATTGGGATGAGGAAGGATGTATGACATGATATTGTGTTTGTCCTTTAGCCATTTGATTGAGAAGTGTTAAAATGGTTAGATGTGGTTTTGGGAATTTTTGGTAAAGTGTCAATGTGTGAGTTGAGGATGGCTTGATGTGGATTTTGGTACATTTTGATTGATTTCAAAAAGGGTTGAAATTGGCATGTTTTGGTTGATTTTGAAAAGAGTTGAAAATGGCTTGTTTTGAAAATGGCACCTAGTGGTTTTGTATGAAAACATGATTTTTGGGCATACTTTGACGGGACATAACTTGGACTACGGATCTCTGTTTTGTGCCAAATCTATTTAGAAATGAAATTGGATCCGGGATGTCCATGCCGTTTGAAGAACGGGTGAAAAATGATTTAAAATGAGAAAGTTATGTCCGTCGGAAGATTGGGGGTTGAATCTGTAAATTCTACAGCTTTTAACTTAGAAAATTTTTAGCAGAATGACCCTCCACGCGTAGACGCACTTGGCGCGTACGCGTCGTTCTTCAAGAAGGCACTATCCACGCGTGCGCGTGGTGTGCGCGGGCGCGTCGATGCGCTGCACCAAATGCCCAGCTATTTTCCCGAGAGTTGTGCCAGTTTTGTGCCTGGGGCGCAAGAGCACCCACGCGTACGCGTGGCTGACGCTTGCGCGTCGTTTGGCTATTTTTCAACCCGCGCGTCCGCGGGTATGACGCTTGCGCGTCAATGAGTTTTGTGGCCATCCACGCGTGCGCGTGGCCCTGTTTTCATGCCAAAGTTGATTTTTGAGTTTTAAAAGCCAAATCTCATACTTCTAAGCCTCCGATCTCACCTCTTATGTATTAAATCATTCTGATATGCCTAGCAATGAGCTAGGGGATGTGGTAACTTGCGAGTGAAGCAAGGGGAAAAGTTATGATCAATGATGATCAAAGATGATTATATGAGATATGGAGGATGACGGTGGAAGTACCGTATATGCCATGAGTCGGAGGGCTATATTTATTGATAAATGGCCCGTTCTTGATTGGACCATGAGCCGGATGGCTGAGTTATTGCCGGGTTACGGCAAAGCCATTATTGTTTATGGCTGAGTATAAATGCATATATGATTAATGAATGAATATGTTAAATGGATAATAATGAAAAAATATTGAAATGTGACGTGCGACCCCGGGTAGTAGGCAGTGGCGTTGTCCACTTGCTCCGGGTATGAGACGGGAAAGGAAGATTATGATAAACGAGTTTAATCGTGGGGTTTTGAATAAATGTGTATTTGTGATACCTGGGTAGTAGCAAGGGTCGTGGTTCGTCCCGCTTGCTCCGGGTCATTGTCTGAGGATTGATAATAATGAAGGGTGATTATGAATAAATGTTTATTTGTGATACTTGGATAGTAGCAAGGGTTGTGGTTCGTCCCACTTGCTCCAAGTTAATGTTTGAGATTTGGTAACAATGAATGTTGATAATATGAATTGAGATTGAATGAATATATGTTTGAGATGCCTGGGCAGTAGCAAGGGTTGTGGTTCGTCCCACTTGCTCCGGGCCAATGCTTGAGATACCTGGGTAGTAGCAAGGGTTGTGGTTCGTCCCACTTGCTCCAGGTCAGAGATTGCGACGCCTGGGTAGTAGCGGCAGTAGTGGTGAATCCACTCGCTCCAGGTTGAGCTTTTAGACACCTGCCTGGGTAGTAGCCGCAGTAGTGATTATTTCACTGGCTCTGGGTTGAGCGGGCAGTAGCAAGGGGTTGTAGCTCAAACCTACTTGCTCCGCAAGGGGTGTTTCTGTCCAATGGTTAGCTACCAGGACATGTCGGGTTGGCTATATAACCGACAGATGATATCATCAGCCATAGGGCAGGCATTCATCATTTGCATATGTTTGAATTGTTTGGGTTTGCCATTTGTCTTGGATTTCTACATCATATATGCCATGTTACCTGACTATATGCTACTTGTTCTACTTGTATCATGTTTGTGTATTACTTGCCTGTATTGCTTGTGTTTGTACAACTGAGAGGCCCCTCATGCTGGTGTCGGTGGGTGTAAGGGCTGTTCTTGATGGGATGAATTGATGATGCGATTGCATGATGATGTATTGATATAGAACTGCTGAGGCAGAACAACTGGTGATGGTTTTGCTTATGATTCTGAGTCTGATTCGTGGAAGAGTTAGCGAGTTGGGAAACATGTGAAACATGAATTGAATTTAGCACTCCCTTATGACAGTTGCCTATTCATGGATTAGCGAGAACCTATGATGAATAATTGGTGAAGAAGTTTAGGATGCTTAGTGAGTTTTTGTTGCAGTACATTGAATTTATTTGGCACTTTTACCGTACTGGGAACCCATGGGCCCGGGGTTCTCATTCCGTATATATCTCTTGTTTTTCAGATACAGGTCCAGGTGCTCAGAAGTGAGTTGTGGGTCGTCTGAGAGACGGCGAAGATCTTTATTTCCTCTACTTTGTGTTTTGATTAGAGTCTCTCCACCTTTGTTTTGGAAAGTTTATATTATGTATTGAACTCTTTGAATTTGCCTATAGAGGCTCTCATGTTTCCTTCGGGAGAGATTAGGATATACTGTTGTCAACTAATTTCATAATGTACTCTAGCCGACCTAAACTTCGCGGGTCGCGACTAGTAGCTATTTACTTATGTTATATATATCTATCTGTTATCTATCTCTTAATCTCTTCTACGCCTTGTCCGTATATCGTTTTCGGCTTCACGGTTTATCTTTTGTTGTCGAAACGTGAGAGATACGTCTTCGCGATTTTATTTATACTCTTTTCAGGCTTCTCGATTAATACTCCTTTCGAAATTACCTATATTTATTTATTAAAAATCCACCTGAGAGTCGTACCACCGTAATATCATTGACTTATGACTCGAGCATAAGGATTTGAATATTAGGGTGTTACATTATGGTATCAGAGCAGTTCGTCCTCGTGAGCCTGAGGGATGGAACTGCTTATGCTTCAATGCATACTCTGAGTCTGTGCCTGTGCTAGTTAGGGTATCTAATCGATACATCTAGCATGAAGTCCATGAGTGTACCTTTGATACTTTGAAGCACTATACTTCCGATATTGAGACTGATCAACTTGATATCGATTGTTTGGTGTGTATAGGAACCAGATGGCACCTCGTGGACCCGGTCGGGGACGTGAAAGAGATCGTACTAATACGCAGGAACCGGAAATTAACCCGAATAACCCGGTAAATCTTATGGCGGCGTTAGAGAATATGGCTGCTGCTATGCAAGTGATGAACGGATTTTTGATGGTATAGAATTTCACAAATGAATTCTCGTTGTAAAGTATAGTTTCTAAACCAAGCAATAATCATTTCATACAAAAAGTGTTTGTCACTAGTACAAACCCCTAAAATTTATAAACCGAAGTATTGGACCTCGGGTCGTTCTCCCTAGGAATTACAATAAAGTGTCTTGTTATTGGTTATGAGTTATTTTGGGGTTTTGGATAAGAAGCATGAAAAGTAAATGGCAATGAAAATAAACTATAAAAGGCTCTTGGCAAGGTGTGAAAATTAGAAGTTCTATCCTAGTTATCCTTCTCAATTGTGATGAGAATTGTTCATTGCTACCACTTAGTTAACCTCTAATAATGGAGGAAAGTCAAGTGGATGAATCAACTTGATTCCACAAGTCCTAGCCAACTCCCAAGGGAAAGACTAGCTTTAGTGGTATCTAAATCAATTAGCAACTTCTAATTATCAATCAACAAAGACATTAGATAACTCAAGCGTCACTAATTACTCTACCATAGCCAAGAGGAATAAAATCTATACTAAAATCCAACCAAGCATTTCATCAAACACTTGGAAGGCATAAAAGAAAAGCAAAGTAAATTGATAACAAAAATAGAATCTAACAACAATTATGGCAATGAATTAACAACAACAATCAAAAGGAACACAATTATTATGAATTACCTCTAATTGAATTGAAAGAAAATAGAAGGAGCAAAAGTAGATCTACAACAAAACATAAGAACAACATAAAGGAAATTACAACGAAAGAGTAGAAGAAAATTGAATATAGCAACAAAGAATTGAGAGATAGAAGTGGAAGTAAGCAAGAATTAAAACCTAGATCTAAGAACTAAACCTAATCCTAATCCTAATTCTAGAGAGAAGTGAGAGCTTCTCTCTCTAAAACTCTAAACTAGAAGTGATTAGTCAAAAATTGATGTTATATGTTATGTGATGGTGTGTTTTTTTTTCCTTAATCCTTCATCCTTTTATTCCTTTCCCTTAGCAATTTGGCGCCAAAAATGGGTTCAGAAACCCTCTCAAATCGCCAGGCACGTGTTGCATTAATGAGGTCATGTGCCATCATCGGCGCGTGCGCGCATGGTACGCGTGCGCGTCCTTGGCTAGTTCTGTGATGTGCGCGCGAGCGCCTTGTGCGCGTGCGCGTGCATGGCTGACTTTGCTTCTTTGACTTTTTATGCTTCTCTCCACTTGTATGCTTCCTTCCTTGCTTCCTTTGATCCATGCCTAGCCTATTTCAATCCTGGAATTACTAGCAAACACATCAAGGCATCTTATGGAATCAAAGAAGAACTAGAATTCATCAAAATAAGGCTTAGAAAGCATGTTTTTACACTTAAGCACAAATATGGGAGAGATAACAAAATCATGCTAATTCCTAGGCTAAATGTGACAAAAGGTTATCAAAATACTCTAAATTCAATGCAAAACAAACCGTCAAATTGGGGTTTGTCAACCTCCCCACACTTAAGCCTTAGCATGTCCTCATGCTAAAATAAGAAGGAACTAAGGGTTATGACATTTATTGAATGCAACTAAACTATATGAGTCCTATCTAAATGCAATTATCCAAAGCAATTGGAAATGCTTAGTTTAAACAAATCAATTCTCAAGAGAGCATGTGTAAGCACAAGAGCTAGGTAATAAGGACTAAGTCCAAACCACAATTGTATTGAATTGTCAAAAAGAGTTCAAACTTGCAAGAATATAGATAATATGGGTGAACACATGTGACTGAACTTTTGAACCCTCACCGGATGTGTATCCGCTCTATTCACTCGAGTGTTTAAGGGTCAATTCACTCAATTCCTTTCTAATCATGTTTTCCAAAATTTGATTTTCTTCTAACAATCAACACTTATTCAATGCATGCATACATTCATCATGAGGTCTTTCATTTAGGTTGTAATGGGGTTAGGGTCAAGGTAGGATCATTTATGGTCAAGTGGACTAGGATTTGAATCTTTGATTAGCATAGACTTTCCCACCTAACCTATTTAATGACCTATACAAATGCAAGCTATTCTAACTACCCATTCTTCACTTTTTCTCACGTATTCATGCATTCTTATTTGATTCACAACACCTATGCATTGATTCCTTTTTTTTATTGACTTCACTTTGGGGCATTTTGTCCCCTTTTATTATTATTATTTTATTATTATATTTTTTTTTCTCTTTTTTTTTTCATTTTTCTTTTCTTTTCATCATTTTTTTTCTTTATATATATATATATATATATATATATATATATATATATATATATATATTTTTTTTTTCAAACTAAATACAAGAACATCAATGCATAAGGTCTCTACATTTGATCAATACATGAATATGTGCCCAATTCCTAAACATAAAAGTGTACTGCCCCTTTTTTATCCCATCCAATGTTCCCAAGCCTCACCAACTTTGAATAATAAAACACTCTCACTAGCCTAGGTCAATCAAAGATCCAAACAAGGACTTTTCATTGGTTTTCCGCCTTAGGCTTGTAATGTGCTAAAATAAGAATGAGTTGGTTAAGCATAGGCTCAAAATTGGCTAACAACGGAGAGTAAAAGGTTGGCTATTTGGGTAAGTGGCAAATGAAATAATGGCCTCAATCATACAAATGCATGAATACAAGAAATAAATGGACATATAGAATCAAGCAAATCAAGGATCACACTCATAGAAAGGGAACAATTGCACACAAAAATGGAAAATAAGTGATTATAAAATGTAACCACTTCAATAGGCTCAAGTCTCCCAAGCTTGTGTTCTCAATTCAATACATGCTTCACAAAGTATGAAATTCAAGCAAGTTGCGCCAAAAGTTTCCTTCAATCAATTGGGTTAATGCCCCATATTTAAACTTCTTGAAAAATCTCAATGTTTGACTAAGCATTGTTGTGATTGAAAAATTCAAAAATTTTCCTTAGTTTACCCTTTTCTTTTTCACTCAAAACCAATTTCTTATGCAAAAAGGGTGACTAAGTTTCACTTAAAACATGATTTCTAATCACAACCACAAACTAAAAGGAAGAATATACAAAAGAAGATATGCAAAAATGTATAAAGAAAAATCCAACTAAAATATGGAATCTATCATCCAAAATATCTAAAAATACCCAAAAGCATCAAAATATCTAAAATCCAAAATAAGCAATAAAAGTATCCAAAGCAAACTAGAAATGCATCAAAATATATACAAAAATGTGCAAAATGAGATAACTAGGCCGAAAAAAAGTTCACCGGTTCCCAAATAATGCTACCGGTGCCCTCCCCACACTTAAAACCAAGCATCGTCCTCGATGCTAAACCGGAGGATCAGTGGGAGGTACAACGATAGGCTCTGGCTCTGACTGTGGCTGCGGGACCGGCTCCTCCGGAGTCTGTGGCGGCTCTGTAGTGTCAGGGGCATCCTGCTGAACCGGCGCCTCCGCGTCCTCCTCCTGATGATCCAGCTCATCGGAGGCCGGAGAATCGGGAAGCGGAGGTAGCTCGGCGCCCAGAGAGATAAGTGCCTGGTCCATCCGATCCAAACGGCGTCTGACATGGCGTCGCTCTTGCTCTAAGAACCAGAAGAGACGCTGGACCAGGAGATAGGTAGGCTCAGGTGCTGCTGGAGGGCCTGTAGATGATGAGGGAGCTGCGGTCGTAGAGGATGATGGGCCAGCTGTAGGGGCTGGTGGTGAAGGTGTCCCTACGACAGCTCTAGCCCGAGAGCGGCGTCTAGCAGGTGGCTTCTCGTGCACCCAAACACCCCAAGGGATAGTAACCTCCCTGTCATCTGCATCAGCTGGCGGTGGTCGCACATCGTCATCTGACCACGGGACATCAGCTAAGGCCGCCATACTCGTGACCAATGTAGGAAATGGAAGTAGGCCACGAATATGCGCCCGCCACATGCACTGTCAAATAAGTCTAGGGAAGGAGACATCCTTCCCCTCCATAACACACCCGATCAGCAGAAGCATCTCCATGGGGACCTCAGAAAAGTGGGTGGTAGGCAGGACGTAGTGGGCGAAGATCATCTGCCAAGTCCTGGCCTCCCTAGTCAAATGAGTGAATAACATCCCCTTTGGCTTGGTGTTGCCTGCGTCCATAACCCATGAAGCATCCGGTATCCCAATCACACGCCGAAGCGCCTCATAATCAAAAGTCATGGTATGGATGGCTATCTCAGCCTGATGATGGGCACACAGGTCATGCGGAATGTGTCGGCAATGTAATGCCTCCCCAATGGCGGTCTCGGTGACCATAATCTCTCTACCCCGCACCTGAACTGAATCCAAGGTCGGACAGAAGAAGTTGCAGTAGAATTCCTTTACCCAAGATATATTTATGTCACCCAAATCCCGGTCAACAAAGTCAATACCTAACTCAAGGATCCGACCGGTAATGCGCCGTCTCACATCATTAGGTAGGAGCAACTTCTTCTCAATATTTAGCTTCGTTGTTCGATATCTAGAGAACCGAAGCTCACAGTAGAGATTGGGAAATTTGTCCGGATTGGTAGAAGGCAACTGCTGATTCTCTTTATCCTCGTCATGCAATGGATTCTTAGCATAGTTCTTGTAGATGGAAGGAATGGAGGGGGTAGAGTGTTTTCTCTTCTTAGAGGCGGTGGCTATGGCTTTGCCTTTATCCGAAATCCTGAAAAATATGATAGAATATATAAAACATTTAGCATGTAACAAAGAAGGCATGTTCAGGATACAATTATCAAAGAGCAATCATGATGTTGCGCTGAATATGTAAAAGTGAACAAGTAAGCATAAGTGAATGACCCAAGACTGTAATCTTTATTAAAGGCAACATCTCATATTCAAAAGGCAATAATATCATCATATTTTTGAAAGAATTGTTAAAGAGGGTTAAAGGTGAGTGGAAGTGAAACGGTTAAGGGATTAGTAAGTTAGAAAAGTGGATTAGTGATATGATGATATATAGGCTCAATTTGAACGAGAAGTTGCGGTTCATGTTCACAATGATTGTGCAAATCCGGGAAGTCAAAAAGGAAACGGAAATGTGCCCAAAACTGAAATAAAGATCAAGATGAAACTAATTTCCTTGAAAATCGGACAGCATTCCGGCTTAAAATTGGACGTTCCCGGATAGCAAAATAGCACAATTAGCACAAAAATTGACATCAATCACGCACAATTAGCACAGCAGCAAACCGATACTATTTGGCAACACATATTGCATGGAATATCAACCCAAAACCAACATACCGTACTCAAGGAAGCAAGCAGCAGATATGCACATACGGAGCAATTATCAGGCCTAGAATCCTCTATCCAGCCCTAGCTACCTAGCAGCAATTATATCTATCTAACCTAACATACAAAATTCGAATTTAGCTAACTAACATGCAATTCTAGGGACTAACATAAGAGATAACAGAAATGGAGCAGGAACTTGGGAGCCGGGAAAAACTGAGAATGGAACGGGAATTCGGGAGTAGGGCCACAGAATCAGAAATTGCGCCGCCGTCAATGGTGGCGGTTATGGCAGAGGAGCGGCGGCGGAGATGGAATGGGTGGGTGAGAAACTGAGGGGAAGAGGGAGAGGAGGTCAGAGGGAGAGAGAGGACGGGTGGGTGCTGGTGAGAAGGAAAAAGGGAGTGAATGGATGAGAGAGAGAGGATTTATGGTGAACGGTGGTGGTCGGCGGCCGTTACTGCTGCTGCGACGGCAGTTGGGGGAGAGAAGAAGAAGAAGATGGAGGTTGGGGAAATGGGGTGCGCGACTGCGCAGTGTGCATCGCGTGCTAGGGTTATCCCTATTTTTGAATCGGCGCGCGCGCGCACCTTGCGCGTCCGCGTCCATTGAAAAAAAACGTGGGCCCGACGCGTGCGCGTACAACGCGCTTAAACGGGGGTGAGCAAAATAGGGAAGGACGCGTGCGCGTACCGTGCGCGCACGCGTGCATGGAGTTGGGCTAGGGGCTTAGAGTTGGCCCAACTCAGGCCTAACTCTCTGGAGAATGGCCTGGGAGTCGCGCCACTAGATTTGCGCGCACGCGGCAAGTACGCGTTCGCGTGCATTGAGGGGAATGGAGATCCACGCGTGAGCGTGCAATGCGCGCTAACGTGGGGTGGCATATTAGGCAGGAGCGCGTGCGCGTATCTTGCGCGCACGCGTACATGAGATTGGGCCTGAGGCTTAGAATGGGCTTGAGGCACGCCCAACTCTCTGGTCCGTGGCCCTGGGTGATGCTAATACGCATCGACGCGCACGCGCACTGGGCGCGTTTGCGTGAGCTGCTTGATCTTATTGGATGGGTGCGGAGGCGTGAAGTGCGCCAACGCGTGAACAGCGAGGGGTGCGGACGCGTACATCGTGCGTTCGCGCGAGTGGAGTTGAGCTGGGGGCTTAAAAGAGGCCCAGATCCAGCGCAACTCTCTGGAAATTGGCCCAGAAGTTCTAGCAGGAGTCGACGCGTACGCGGCAGATGCGCGTACGCGTGCGTTTCCATATAGCTTTATAGGCGCGCACGCGTGTGGTGCGCGTCAGCGTGGAAGGAATTGGGCTCGAGGCACAAGGCTGGCCTAAGAGAGGCCCAACTCTCTGGAAAATGGGTGATGATGCGTCCGCTCAGGGGCGCGTGCGCGTACGCTGTGCGCGCGCGTCCCCCCTCCCCTTTTTTTTTTTTTTAAGCAGAAAAATTATGCCCAGGAGCTCCCTAGACTACTTACAGCTCTTTATTCAATCAACCATCACACAATTTGCAAAAATGCAATTTGACATTATTCATCTACTACGAAACACAACATACATATGACTAGGTGGTAGCACGAATCACGAATCATACTTTTCACAACGCGTGCCACTGACCAGCAAGTGCACTGGGTCGTCCAAGTAATACCTTACGTGAGTAAGGGTCGAATCCCACAGAGATTGTTGGTTTGAAGCAATCTATGGTTATCTTGTAAATCTTAGTCAGGAAGTCAATTATGTTTATCAGTTGAATTATGAATAACCAATAGAGCATAAATTAAAAGTTACTTGTTGTGTAGTAATGGAGAATATGTTGGAGTTTTGGAGATGCTTTGTGTTCTGAATCTCTGCTTTCCTCTGTCTTCTGATTCACGCACGCACGTCCTCCTATGGCAAGCTGTGTGTTGGTGGATCACCGTTGTCAATGGCTACCTTCCATCCTTCCAGTGAAAACTACGCTCACGCGCTCTGTCACAGCACGGCTAATCACCGGTTGGTTCTCGATCCGGTTGGAATAGGATTTACTATCCTTTTGCATCTGTCACTAACGCCCAGCCTTCAGGAGTTTGAAGCTCGTCACAGTCATTCAATCCTTGAATCCTACTCGGAATACCACAGACAAGGTTTAGACTTTCCGGATTCTCATGAATGCTGCTATCAGTTCTAGCTTATACCACGGAGATTCTGATTAAAGAATCTAAGAGATACTCATTCAATCAGATATAGAACGGAGGTGGTTGTCAGGCACACGTTCATGGTTTGAGGAAGGTGATGAATGTCACGGATCATCACCTTCATCACAGTTAAGCGCGAATGAACATCTTAGATAGGAACAAGCGTGTTTGAATGGAAAACAGGAATACTTGCATTAATTCATTGAGACACAGCAGAGCTCCTCACCCCCAACAATGGGGTTTAGAGACTCATGCCGTCAGAGAATACAAAGTTTAGATCTGAAATGTCATAAGATCCAAAATAAGTCTCTAAAAGTTGTTTAAATACTAAACTAGTAGCCTAGGGTTACAAAATATGAGTGGACTATGATGGATGATGCAGAGATCCACTTCTGGGGCCCACTTGGTGTGCTGGGGCCCACTTGGTGTGTGCTGGGGCTGAGATTTCGTGCAGAGGCCATTTGTGGAGTTGAACGCCAGTTTTTATGCCAGTTTGGGCGTTCAACTCCAGTTTTTTATCCTTTTCTGGCGCTGAACGCCAGAATTGGGCAGAGAACTGGCGTTGAACGCCAGTTTACGTCGTCTATCCTTGTGCAAAGTATGGACTATTATATATTGCTGGAAAGCCCTGGATGTCTACTTTCCAACGCAATTGGAAGCATGCCATTTCGAGTTCTGTAGCTCCAGAAAATCCACTTTGAGTGCAGGGAGGTCAGAATCCAACAGCATCAGCAGTCCTTTTTCAGCCTGAATCAGATTTTTGCTCAGCTCCTTCAATTTCAGCCAGAAAAATACCTGAAATTACAGAAAAACACACAACTCATAGTAAAATCCAGAAATATGAATTTTTCCTAAAAACTACTAGAAATAGACTAAAAACTAACTAAAACATACTCTAAACTATATGAAATTATCCCCAAAAAGCGTATAAAATATCCGCTCATCACAACACCAAACTTAAACTGTTGCTTGTCCTCAAGCAACTAGACAAATAAAATAGAAGACTAATAGGTTGAGAAGCAATAATATCTCAGAGTTTTTGATTGAAGCTCAGATTCTAATTAGATGAGCGGGACTAGTAGCTTTTTGCTTCTGAACAGTTTTGGCATCTCACTTTATCCATTGAAGCTCAGAGTGATTGGCATCTATAGGAACTCAGAATTCAGATAGTGTTATTGATTCTCTTAGTTCAGTGTGATGATTCTTGAACACAGATTCTTTATGAGTCTTGGCCGTGGCCCTAAGCACTTTGTTTTCCAGTATTACTACCGGATACATAAATGCCACAGACACATAACTGGGTGAACCTTTTCAGATTGTGACTCAGCTTTGCTAAAGTCCCCAATTAGAGGTGTCCAGAGTTCTTAAGCACACTCTTCTTTTTGCTTTGGACCTTGACTTTAACCGCTCAGTCTCAAGTTTTCACTTGACACCTGCACGCCACAAGCACATGGTTAGGGACAGCTTGGTTTAGCCGCTTAGACCAGGATTTCAGTCCTTTAGGCCCTCCTATCCACTGATGCTCAAAGCCTTGGGATCCTTTTTAATTGCCCTTGCCTTTTGGTTTTAAGGGCTTTGGCTTTTTTCTGCTTGCTTTCTTTTTTTTTTTCTTTCTCTTTTTTTTTTTTTTTTTCAAGCTTTGTTCTTTGCTGCTTTTTCTTGCTTCAAGAATCATTTTTATGATTTTTCAGATTATCAATAACATGTCTCATGTTCATTATTCTTTCAAGAGCCAACATATTTAACAGTCTTAAACAACAAATTCAAAAGACATATGCACTGTTCAAGCATTCATTCAGAAGACAGAAAGCATTGCCACCACATTTAACCAATTAGAATTTGTTTTATTTAAACTCGAAATTTTATTGCTTCTTATTCAAAAGATCTACTATTTTATTCATGTTTAATGATGATGAGAAAAATAGACTATAACTTAATTGGAGATAAAATCAAAATAGATACTAATTACTATTATATGACTCCTAAGGTAAAACTAAAATAAGAACAATTATCACAGAGTTAAGGCTAAGATTAGAACTCAACAACCTTGAGGTTTGGAAGTGGATGTTCCTCTAGTCTGTGAGGTGCTTGGTCCTTGCTTCTTGGAGTGGGTTGTTTTCCTTTAGGGGCCATGATCTTAGTGATCACGGATAAGCACACCAAACTTAGAGCTTTGCTTGTCCTCAAGCAAAAGAAAAGAAAGGAGATGGGTAGAAGGAGAGTTCCTCCTCACCATCCTGGCGTTTGAACGCCCAAACACTGTCTGTTTTGGGCGTTCAACGCCCAAATG